>NC_090300.1:25433088-25733382 GCF_039906515.1 Pseudorca crassidens
ATGGATATCACCTATTTACATAGCAGTGATTGGCATTACAGTTCTTTAGCGCTTTGTAAGTTACATTAGAATATATTGACTCTTTGAATCTAAAATCAGAAATATTTGCTTAGTAAGTCAATGCCATGCTCTGGGTTACACAATGGTTTCATTAAAAATATTTTAGATGTTTAATGCCACAGTTTTCATTTGCCTATATTAGGAACAACCATTCAATATAAACCACTGCAAACTGACAATCTTACTAAAGTCAGATTTAAGCCAGCAGAATTTACAATGTACCATCCATCAGAGCCTCTTACACATGCAGCACATAACCAGTTAGATTGTTCTTGTTGTTTTCCCTTCAAAGAAAATTGAGCCACTGGGTAGGAATCAAGACATTCCTACAAACTGGCAGAAGGCTGTGAGAACTTCAGTTGTACTGTTCTTAATGGTAAACCAAGGTTTGGCCCACGCAATTGACAGCACTAAACTCTATGTTCTCAATGTAGTTTATTATGATTTTACAAACACTAAAAATTGCACCATGTACACACAGTGTGTGTTTGTGTCTGGGCCAAAAAACAACTATCCCTTAGGTTGATATCACATTCAGCAAGTGTTAATGCTAAGGTTTCTATGGAAACATTAACTTAGCTGTGTTGTTTATGTGCAACATTTTTATGGTGGGAGTTTAACAATATCAACAGAGGTACATTATGATATATATTTAATAAGAACACATACTTTAGCCACAGCAGGCTGCCTCCTTGGAGCATGGCAAGGATAGCTGTGTGACCCTCTATCCCATCTCAGCAGGCACACAACAGCAGGACTGAGCAGACTCAGTAATCTCTTCCCCGGACCTATTGAACTTTTTCTTTTCAAAAAAAAATGATGTATATATAAAGAGACCAGGAATCTGAGCTTCCTTGCAACTTCCACCCCCCAGGGTTCACTGAGTGACTGTAAAATTCTGGCATGCACAATATTCTTTATTCCATCCTTCCTGCCACAGGTATTAATCATGGTGAAAGGAAGAACCTCACATCATGAGAATTTACAATCTCTCCATCTTCCTTGAGTTTAAAATGCTTGTATAATTCAAAAGTGGCACTAAAATTTCAATGATGTTTCAAGAAGGGTCTACTGGAACTATTACCAGTGTCTGATAATAACTACCTGATGGAAAAAAAAAGAAAGATATCCTGGAACTAAAGGGAAGAGAGGGCAGGGAAGGAAGAAAGCTTTGTCACCTGGTTTCCTTCCATCCATTATTTCGCTGACAAAGAAGCCAGGAAGATGTGTAAAATCTCATTCACGTTCTTGAGAGAAAAAAACAATTGAATGGAAAAAAAAATGATATGACTGCTTTGCTGATGCCCCCGCATCATTCTTAAAAATACTCTCAGAAAGAGTAAGGGCAAGAATCATGATACATAGTTGATGAGATCTTCAAGCGACTAGACTTGCATAATAACTTGAGACTGCTATAAATTCAACCTATGTTCATTAGTTTAGAACTGCAAATTATGCTAAGGGCTAGAAGTAAAATGATTAAAGTGGAGTTCTTGCCAGGGCCACCATGTGTGATTATGCTGCTTGTGAATGACCCTGAGAAACCCAAGCAGAGGACAGAAGTGGGGCTGTAATAAGGCCATGCTCTGCTCACCAAGCCACAGACTCACAGGGTGCCGTCTGCCCAGTGGAGATGGGATGGGGGATACGTTTTTTAAAAAACATTCACATACAAAACGGGGACACCTTTTTAAATTTACACACTGTTGTATCACAAATGTTCTCTGGCCTCAGTGTAGCTCAAAGAATATTGACTAGTATGCCAGGCCTAAAAACTGTATTGGATACTTACTTGTCCATGTAAGAGGCAAGGTATCTGCCAGGCACTGTATATATCTTTTTTTGTTTTCTTTTTGTTTTTCTTTTTTTTTTTCCTTTTTTTGGCTGCATCGCAGCATGTGGGATCTTAGCTCCCCAACCAGGGATCGAACCCATGTCCCACTGCAGTGGAGGTGCGGAGTCCTAACCACTGAATCACCAGGGAATTCCCTCATTTTTATCTTATTTAGTCCTCAGAAGAATGAAAAGTCTTTATCAGGACCAACATGGTATGGTCCCCAAGCTCGTTCTTATTCCTCATCTCCCCTCACTCTCCCTTGTGCCTCGTCTGCTCCTCTCTGTGTCCAGAGCCCTTTGCACTTGCTAGCGTCTCTGCCTGGAACACTTCCTCCACATGCTGCCCTGTGGTTCATTTCCTCGCTCTGGGCAGGTGCTTGACCGTCCCCTTATCAGGAAATCCTTGTTGGCATGTCTACCTTTCTGGGAGCCACCTCTCTGCCAACCCCCAAGCACTTTGGACTGGTGGTCCACCCTTACGCATCCTAATTTTTCTTCATTTAACTTACCATTCCCTTCCTATATTATATATTTAATTGATGGTCTATTTATAGTCCGCCTCCCAAAACTAGAACCTAAGTTTCAGGAAAACAGGAGTTTTTGCTTGTTTTGCTTTTCACATCATCTCCACCTCTGCCAACTTGGGGATGTCACTTGTGACCTAATCCAACATCAGCCCATCTGGGTAGACTTTTCCTAGTGTTTACCCCTTTTATCTCCACTCCAGATATACCAAAGAATAGCCAACATGAACCCCACTCCCATCATTTAATCAAAATTAAGATATTTAAGTAATGTATTCTTTTCTGAAGATATCTTACTTGAATATATTATGTAAAACATGAAAAAAGTTCCTTAGAAAGTAATTTATAATGGTACAGGAGTTTCTTCCTGTCCCCCTCAAAAATCAAGGTTCTAATTGCCCCTGCATCAGTTAGCAACTCCCTTAGGCTACATGTAACAGCAACATTATGGAACAGTTTTTAATATATCAGAAACTACTCTTTTCCTCTAGCAAAAGAAATTTTGAAATTGACAGTCTAGGACAAATGCAGCCCCTCCACAATACCTTCGGTACTTCAGGTACTTTTATTTTTCTTCTCCTCATTCTCAGGTATATCTTTCACCCTCATGGTCGTAACACAGTGCATTCCACATCATCCTCCATCATTGAGGTCATGTTTTAGGCAGGAAGGATAAGTGTGGTGAGGATCAAAAATACATTCCAGTAAAGTCTGACCCCTCTTAAAAAGATTTTCCAGGATTCTACCCAGCAACTCCTACTTATATCCCACTGGGGAGCATTGTGTTACACGATTGCCCATACTTCAAAGAGAGCCAAAAAAGTGTAGCTTTTTAGAGGAATGCATTTCCACCTCCATTTAAACCAGGTTTTGCTGGTCAGAAAGAAATAAGAATGAATAATGAGAAGACAACTAGTACATGATCCATCACTGTCCCTACAAGAGGGTAGTGGATATCAGGCTATCAACCAACAGTGCCTGAAACACTGGAAAAAAGGAGAATATCTTCTCCATAAAAATTCTCCCAATCTTCATTTGGTCTTATAATACAGTTAATGTAATTTTTGCAGAAGTTTCATTCATAAAGAATTATTCTAAATCATGAATAAAAAGACAAATATCCTAACAGAATAAAGGATCAAGGGATATGAGACTTGCCCAAAATAGCCAAGAGAAAACAAAAGAGGTTCAACCTCACCTGTAATCAGGAAATGCAAATTACAACAGTGAGATATTATTTCACATCTTTAGATTGGCAGGAATAAAAAGGCTGCATAATATCAAACATTTGAAAAGATGTAAGAAAATGACAGCTCCTACATTGCTGGTGAGAGTGTAAATCGGTGCAACGATTTTGAGAGCAATTTGGTGATACTTAGTAAAGCTGAAGATGCTAGCATTCTGCCATTGTCATATACCCCAGAATGCCCTTGCACAGCAAGCCCAAAAAAATGTGCATACGTATATAAATTTAGTCATTGTTTGTGATACCAACTGGCTGGTTTGGGTGGGCAGGGCTTTACTATACCCATTTTATGGTTTGCTCCTTCCTATGATGAGCAGAAAGAGGACAGATACTGAGATACTACACTGTTTGACTTGGACTGGTCCTAATATTTTAATACATATGGAACCAATTCTCCACATATCAAACAATGCTGACGGGGGGACATTTACAAATAGCCCTTTTGGTGTCCACATTTCTATTTTGTAATGGAGTCAAGACTAAATGTTCTCTGATTTTGTTATGGTTTTATAAACTGCAATCCCTATGACACTTAAGCCTACTTGATCTCTACCCTATCATAGAATGAAAACCTGGTGGAGATAAACTAAATATTTAGTAAATATTTAGGTAACTAAAAACTATAAAAACTAACTTCAGGAGTGATATCAGCAACATGGCCAAATAAGGCATCCTTTGCTTATATCCCCCCTCAACAACAACAATTTGGCATCCATCCACAGACAAAAGAGCCTTGCTGGGAGCCATGGGATCCAGCATCATATGCCAAAGGATCCAGGAGGAGTCTTGCCTACCTCTGCATCAGGTAATGGGCACATAGACCCTGGTCCTGGCTACATCCCCTCTCACAGTCTGGGAGCCCACGGAGGTCACTGTCTTAGACAATCACACACAAATGAGAGAGCCTTTGTGGAAGGGCAGGTTTTTAGCAGAAAAGTTTCAGCACACTGTTGGAGCAAAAAATATGAGTTTGGATGCACTGGAGAGAGTAAAAGAAACAGTTAGACTTTACACCTACGTCACCTCTCCCCCAAGGCAGAATAGCTCAGGGCAAGGAAAGACCTTCTTGGCTCATGATTTCTCCCACAGGGGAAGTGAGAGCAAGCATATGAGTGAGTGCTCAGCTTCGCCAGCTATGCAGGAAGCTGCCAAAGAGGCCCATTTCTCTCTCACCCCACCCAGAGTACTGAGTCATGAGCTATATGACTGCAAAGTGGGAAGAAACTGAGAGAGCAGCAGATAAGACTCCTGGAAGGCATTAAAGGGAATCAGATCCTACTAACTGTGTTGCAAACTTCATCAAGGAGTCCACCCAAAAGTGCCAAGAATGCTTCCCCTGCAGATCCCCCCAGTTGGCCCATGGGTACCACCGGCACTCCATGTACCTAACTCACATACCCCCAACCCTGTGGCTAGCTCCCTGAGTGCACTCCGTATGGTGGTGACACTGAGCTTTGGAAAATAGCTAGCGAGCACTTGAAAAAAGCTGGTCCAAATCTACAAGACAGGGAGAGACCTCAAACTTGAGCTTTAGCTCTACCCTTGGGAAAGCAAAAGAGAGACTATCAGCACCTGGCTGAGTGCATTGCAGGACCGACAGAAAGGAATACAAGTTTAAAAATTCTGCCCCAAGAGGGAGCAAGAAATGTGGAGCAGGTGTATCCACAGAAGGTCTGAGAATGCCACAGATTACTAGGAGGGCTGACAGAGGCATTTCTCTCCAGAGTCAGTCAGTAGAGACTAGAGGAGGACACCGTTACTACAAATGGAAAGATAGCAACTCAAGACTTCAAGGAACATGAAAAATCAGGGAAACATGATACCACCAAGGATCACAATAGTCTTCCAGTAACCAACCCCAAAGACATGGATATCTGCGATTCACCCTGTAAAGAATTCAAAATAACTATTTAAGGAAGCCCAATGAGCTACAAGGAAACACAGGAAGACAATTCAATGAAACCAGGAAAACAACATACAAACAAAATAGGAAGTTTAATAAACAGATAGAAATAAGAATAAGAAAGAACCAAACAGAAATTCTAGAGCTGAAGAATACAATGAATGAAAGAAAAAAAATTCAATATAAAGAACTGATAGAAGAATGGATCAAGCAAAAGGAAGAATCTGTGAATTAGAAGGCAGGACCTTTGAAATTATTCAGTCAGAGGAGAACAAAAAAGAAAAAAAAAAAGAGTGAAGAAAGTCTACATGATCTATGGGATACCAGCAAAAGAAATAATCTACTAATTATTTGAGTCCCAGAAGCAGAAGAGAGGGAAAAGGGGACAGAAAGCTTATTTTTTTTAAATGACTGAAAACTTCCCAAATGTCAGAAAATATTTGGACATCCAAGTTCATGAAGCTCATAAGTCAAACAAACTTAACTTTAAAATGTCTTCTTCAAGATACATTATAATAAAACTGCCAAAAAGCAAAGACAGAAAAAAAATCTTGAAAATAGCAATGGAAAAAAAGGTTGTAACTCACAATGGAACTCCCATAAGGTTATTAGCAGATTTCTCAGCAGAAACCTCATAGGCCAGGAGACAGTAAATATGATATACTCAAAGTACTGAAAGAAAAAAAAAAAGAACCTACCAACCAAGACGACTCTATCTGGGAAAGCTGTCTTTCGGAAACAAAAGAGAGAAAAAGAATGCCCCATACAAACAAAGCTGATAAGAGTTCATCACCACTAGACCTGCCTTATGAGAAATCCTGAAAGGAGTTCTTCAGGTTGAAATGAAAGGACACTGATTAATAACATGAAAACATATGAAAATATACAACACACTGACAAAGGTAAGTATACAGTCAAATTCAGAATACTCTAATACTATAATATGGTTGTATATTAACCACTTACTCTAGTATAAGGGTTAAAGGACAAAAGTATTAAAATTAACTATAGCTACAATCATTTGTTAATGAATACACATTATAAAAGAGAGAAATTATGACAGCAAAAACATAAAAGTGGTAGTAAAAGGGTAGAGTTTTTGTATGTGATTGAAGTTAAATTATTATCAGTGCAAAATAGATTGCTATATATATATATATATATATATATATATATATAATGTTTTATGTAAGCTACCTGGTAACCACAAAGCAAAAGCCTACACTAGATACACAAAAGATAGAAAGAGGAAATCAAAGCATGTCACTATGAAAAATTCTTAATTTTCAAAGGAAGAGAGTGAGAAAGAATAAAACAAGGGGACTGTAAAACAGCCAGAATAATGAATAAGATGGCATTAGTAAGTCCCTACTAATTAGTAATTACTCTAAATGTAAACTGATTAAATTATCCAATCAAAAGACACTGAGTGGCTGGATGGGTAAAAAAGACCCAACTAAATCCTAAAATTTTTATGGAGCCACTGAGGACCCTAGATAGCCAAAGCAATCCTGAGAATGAAGAACAAAGCTGGAGGTACCATGCTTCTGCTTTCAAACTGTATTACAAATCTAGAGCAATCAAAACAGCAGGACACTGGCATAAAAGTAGACACATAGGCCAATGGAACAGAATCAAGAGCCCAGAAATAAACCCTCAACCACTATCTGACAAGGGAGTCAAGAATACTCAATGGGGAAAGGAGTCTCTCTTCAATAAACAATGTTGAGAAAACTGGATAATTACATGCAGAAGAATGAAACTGGACCCCTATCTTACACCACTCACAAAAATTAACTCAAAATGGATTAAAGACTTAAACGTAAGACCTAAAATGCCTAGAAGAAAACATAGGGAGAAGCTCCTTGACATCCTGACAATGACTTTTTTTGGATATGACACTAAAAGCACAAGTAACAAAAGCAAAAATAAATAAATGGACTACATCAAACTAAAAAGCTTCTTCACAGCAAAAGAAACAATCAACAAAATAAAAAGGCAAACTAATGAATAGGAAAAATATTTGCAAATCATATATCCAATAAAGGGTTAATAACCAAAATATATAAAGAACTTGTACCATACTATTTAGTCAATAGTTAAAAAAAAATCCAATTAAAAAATGGGCAGAGGAACTGAAAGATACTTTTCCAAGGACGATATACAAATGGCCAACAGGTACATGAAAAGATACTCAACATCACTAATCATCAGGGAAATGCAAATCAAAACAACATGTCACTTCACATCTATTAGAACAGATTTTATCAAAAGAAAAGAGATAGGGCTTCCCTAATGGCACAGTGGTTAAGAATACACCTGCCAATGCAGGGGACATGGGTTTGAGCCCTGGTCTGGGAAGATCCCACATGCCACAGAACAAGTAAGCCCATGCACCACAACTACTGACCTGCGATGTAGAGCTCGTGAGCCACATCTACTGAGCCTGTATGCCACAACTACTGAAGCCCATGCACCTAGAGCCTGTGCTCCACAACAAGAGAAGCCGCCGCAATGAGAAGCCTGAGCACCACAATGAAGATAGCCACCGCTCGCCTCAACTAGAGAAAGCCTGTGCGCAGCAATGAAGACCCAATGCAGCCAAATATAAACAAATAAAATAAATTAATTTAAAAAAAGAAAGAAGAAGAGCGATAACAAGCAAGGATGTGAAGAAAAGGGAATCCTTATGCACTGCTGGTAGCAATGTAAATTGGTATAGCCACCCTGGAAAATAGTATGGAGGTTCTTAAAAATTAAAAACAGAGCTACCATATAATCTAGCAATCCACTTCTGGGTAGGCATCCAAAGTAAATAAAATCAGGATATTGAAAAGAAATCTGTACCCCCGTATTCTTGCAGCATTATTCACAGCTGCCAATATAGAAACAACCTAAGCGTCTGCCTACAGATTAATGGATAAAGAAGATATAGTGTGTATGTGTGTGTGTGTGTGTGAATATTATTTAGCCATGAGAAAGAAGGGAATCCTGCCATTTCTGACAACATGGATAGCCCTACATGGCATTATGCTAGGTGCAATAAATCAAACAGATAAAGACAAACACTGTATGATATCACTTATATGTGAAATCTTAAAAAGCTGTATTCATAGAAACAGAGTAGAACGGTGGTTGCCAGGGGCTGGGAGATGAGGGACATGAGGGATGTTGGTCAAGGGTCCAAACTTCCAGTTATAAGATGAATAAGTTCTGAGGATCTAATGTACAGTATGGTGACTATAGTTAACAATACTGCATTATATACTTGAAAGTTGCTAGGAGAGTAGGTCTTAAATGTTCTCACCATAAAAAAGAAATGGTAATTATGTGATGTGATGGAGATGTTAACTAACACTACTGTGGTAAACATTTTGCAAAGTATAAGTGTATCAAATCATCACAGTGTACACAGTAAACTTATACAATGTTTTATGTCAATTATATCTCAATAGACTCAGAATAGAAAACTGGCTTCTAATCAAGGAGGCAAATACTGCCCTAAATATCCTGGCCCTAAAAAAGAAAATCAGTATCATTAAGCAAATATGCAAAGAATATATAATTATGCAATAAATATATACTCTGCGTATTCATGCTTTTGTCATTAACAAGTCATATTATTTTGAAAACTATAAAGAAAAAATATTTTCTCTGAAAAGTATTCGTGAATGTTTTGATGCAGCAATCACTGTGTCATTGAAGTCATCTTTAAGAACAATGATTCCATTCTTTCAGAAAAATTAAGAACAAATTCAGGAGTACTATGTGACAAATTCCTGGTTTGCCTAGAGAGGGTTTTATTGGCATTTCTTACTCCATTTCTATGAGTTTCACTTTCTGGTTCTATCATTCTGAAAAGATGGGGTAAAAAAAGCTTGATAGTTCTTATTAAATGTCACGTGCAAATTGTTACTTAAATTTTTCTTAAGTTTAAGGGTTATTTTTCTTCTATTTTTTCATTTCTGTGTAACTTCTCATGATTTTAGAAATTACATATACTTCAACCATAATATAAGCAATGGATACATGTATACGTATACATATATATTAAAGTGTTCACACATAATTTCTTCTAGTATATTCAATATGGTAAGAAATATAAAATTATTTTTAGAAAATAAATGGGAAATATTTTGTCATATTGTGGTCACATGAATAATGTATTACATTTTAATTAAGTTATATTTCATAAATCATTAATTTATTTTCTTAGTTCACATCAATATTTAGTGTATTTACTTTCTCAGGGGGTGTTTTGTTTTCTCTTTCATGCTCCACAGGCCTCCATTAAAGCTAAAATATACCACTCTCTCACTTTGTCCCAGCTTACTCTCTCACGAAGTGAGAGAGTGGCATGGACTTATATATACTACCAAATATAAAATAGATAGCTAGTGGGAAGCAGACGCATAGCACAGGGAGATCAGCTCGGTGCTTTGTGACCACCTAGAGGGGTGGAATAGGGAGGGTGGGAGGGAGGGAGACGCAAGAGAGAAGAGAGATGGGGATATATGCATATGTATAGTGGATTCACTTTGTTATAAAGCAGAAATTAACACACCATTGTAAAGCAATTATACTTCAATAAAGATGTTAAAAAATATAATAAAGTATACCAATAGATCACTAAAGAGTCATTTATTAAAGCATCCCTTTGCTTTTAGTATTTGTGACTAGTGTCCTTTAATGTAAAGTGAACAGAAATATTATCCAAGTTATAGTTCTTCATTCAGCGGCTACATAATACAGGCATGAATATTTTAAAGGTACACTAAAATATATGAAATCTATACATGTGATATTTTCATTCTCATGTAACTTTCATTCTGATGTCAGTTTGAAATCATATATTTCTAAATACTACATAAAGATTCAGAGGTTAGTTTAGACTTACTTCTTTCTCTATTCTGCCAAAAAACAAAAATGGAGGAAAAAAGGCTTAGCATTAATCACTAGTGTTAAATAAACACAACAAGATAAATGAATAGAACCAAATGTGAAGAAAATGGCCAAATTAAAATGTGACATAGTAATTAGAGTCCCTTAAGACCTAGTCATTAATGCATATTTATGGCTACATTTTCATAATTGGCTAACAAAAATTATTTGTCCCCCAAGAACTTGAAAAGAAATAAGGTGTTCATCCAAGAATTAAGCTTCAAAAATAATGCATAATAAATCTTCTCAAAAAGGGAGGATGAGTCTCAGGTCAAGTATACATGACTATATAATAATCTAATTGACAGTTTTACTAAAACGTGAGGAAAAATGTGTGAAAGCCAGTTTGGTTAATATGAAAGCAAAGAAGAAAAACAAAATTTATGCCCAACTGAGGCAGGTAGCCTCCAAGATGGTCTCCAATAATTCCTGCCTCCTGGTATTCAAATCCCATATGATCTCTCCCATATTGTAACAGCATTAGTCGGAATGACCAATAAAAAATGGCAAAAATGTCCATAGATGAATGGATAAAGGTGTGGTACATATATACAATGGAATACTACTCAGCCATAGAAAAGAATGAAATAACGCCATTTGCAGCAACATGGATGGACCTAGAGATTATCATAACTAAGTGAAGTAAATTAGACAGAGAAAGACCATATGATATTATTTATATGTGGGATCTAAAATATGACACAAATGAACTTATCTGCAAAACAGAAACAGACTCACACACATAGAGTACAGACTTGTGGTTGACAAGGGATGGAGGGGAGGGGAGGGATGGATTGGGAGTTTGGGGTTAGCAGATGCAAACTAGTATATTTAGAATGGATAAACAATAAGGCCCAACTGTATAGCAAAGGGAACTGTATTCAATATCCTGTGATAAACCATAATGGAAAAGAAAATGAAAAAGAATGTGTGTGTGTATATATATAACTGAACCACTTTGCTGTACAGGAGAAATTAACACAACATACAGATAAGTAACACAAAATCTAAGCACAACAGCAGAGAGAGAGAGAGACCAGTGGGCACTAAATTTTTATTTTCAGACTCACTAATAAAGGTTTTCCCTTAAATGTATATAAATGGGAAGACTTTCCACCAATAACCTCCAAGACATATTTGACATGAATGACCCCATGTGTTTTACATGTATCATGCAATCTAGGCTGCCATTAAGCAATTCATCAATATAATTCCTCTTTTCCTGGTTTTAGTATTCACTAAGCAACCCTCTGACTGATTTGACTTTCCAAGAAATCTGACTACAAAGAGAAACTGCACTGATCATGCTGGCATGAGTATTCAGATCACTGGGAAAGGTGCTCTCCCTTCTAGATTAAATTGGCGATCTGATTTTAGACATTGTGTTGAGAGACTAGTTACTATGAGTCTGCCACTGACAGTGTGCTTTTGATGGGTTGTGAAACTTGGGATTCTGAGTCTAAAAGAATAGAGACAGATCATCAATGCACAAAACTTAGTCTATTTACAAAAGTAGTATCTTCTTGGGAGGACAGACCATAATCCTTCTGCAGATGACACTTCCCTTAAAACCAACATTTCTTTGTGAGAGTACCACATGGCTTAATAGCAACATGACAAAAGAAATACCCTATCTCTGAAATCAAGTGAGAATTCACATCACAGTCACATTTCATACCATGGAAGCTCCATGAGGACAGGCGTTCTGTCCTGTTCATTCATTGATATATCTTGTGCTGGGTGCAGTAGGTATTCAGTAAATTTTCATCAAATGAACATAAACTTAAATACTACTCAAACACTCTTGTGTGTTTCACTACTCAGTTCCTTCCCTCATTCCTCACAAAAGCCATCGTATATCTTTCTTAATTTCTTCATACATCTAAAAGTGAAACATCTCCTATTAGTAAATGACTTATCTCTTACTTCACAATTAAAATGTGAATTTTCAAGGGAAGATATCTCTTAACTCCCAGCCACAAAATCTATATCAATTTGTGTCAACAATAAGACATACTAACATATCCTAAAGACCATTCCATATTCACACATACATATATACCTAATTTGGTGAATTTTTGACTTGATCCTAATTTTCTAATTGAGTTATAATTAACATACAATATTATATTAGTTTCAGGTGTACAACATAGCGATTCAATATTTTTATGCATAATGAAATGATCACTATAACCAGTTATCATCCATCATCAAAAATGTTGTTACAGTATTATTGACTACATTTCCTATGTGTACATTACATCCCCATGACTTATTTATTTCACAGCTGGAAATTTATACCTTTCAATCCCCTTCACCTCTTTTGTCTGTCCCCCCACCTCCTTCCCCTCTGGCAACTACCAGTTCTCTGTATCTATGAGTCTGTTTCTGTCTTGTTTTGTTCACTTGTTTTGTCTTTTAGATTCCACTTATAAGTGAACTCAGACAGTATTTGTTTATCCCTGTCTGACTTATTTCACTTAGCATAATACCCTCCAGGTCCATCCATGTAATTTGAAAAGATATATGTTCCCCTACCTGCACCCCTATTTACAATAGCCAAGATATGGAAGCAACCTAAGTGTCCATCAACAGAAGAATGGATAAAGAAGATGTGGTATATATATAAAATGGACTATTATTCAGCAATAAAAAAGAATGAAATCTTGCCATTTGCGGCAACATGGATGGAACTAGAGGGTATTAAGCTAAGTGATTTGTTCCTAATTTTAGTGAAAAATCTACAATGTCACCATTTAGCACAATACTGACTTTTGGCTTTGTAGATATAAATGTAAAGGATGTAGATGTAAATGTATATCTAGCCCTCCTCTACCAAAAATTTTAATCAAAGAACAGATGCATCACAAATTGTATAACATCATTTCTAAGTTTTAGAATAATATTCTGGCTAATAAATTCCTAGGTCAAAGGGTACATATCTTTACATTATGAAATATATTGTCCTATTATTCTCAGTAATTTTACCACTATTATTTGTTTTCTGTTTTTGTTTTCTGTGTTCTTTTTCTTTTTTTGGCGGTGCCACACAGCTTGCAGGATCTTAGTTCCCCAACCAGGACTGGCAGTGAAAGCGCAGAGTCCTAACCACTGGACTGCCAGGGAATTCCCTTTACCACTACTTTATGGGAGATTCTATATCCACATCTACTAGATATTATAAAATGTTGACTAATTTCTTAGAGAAAATTGTTTTTTGCATGAATCCTTTATTTTGCATATCTTTCAATTAAATGTGAGTTTGGTCACTTTTTTTGGTATGTGTTTAAGCCATTTGAATATTTTTCCAGTACGATGCCTGTTTCTTTTAAGATTTTAAAAAATATTTTTCTATACATCTCTTACTTACTGATATGTGTGAACTCATTTCATAAAATTAATCTTTTTAATTTTAAAAATACTTTGTTATTACTCATTTGACACATTTATATTATATCCCTAGTTTTTTTGATAGTTTTATTACTATTTGATATATATATAACATATATATTAAAGAGTTACAAAATATATGAATAAAATGAACACCCAACTTCATAACTACCTTGCATCTACCCATGAGGTCTATAAAACAATTTGGGGAAAACTGACTACTGAGTTTTCCAATTCATTCAGACTACCTGGTCCTCCATTTCTTTACTCTTAGATTTATTCCCATGTTTGTTGGTATGGATGCTATTGTAAATGTATTGCTTTTTAAAATTCTACATTCTAGTTTGGTTTTTAATCACTTCATTCCCTTGCTAAATTCACTGTCTAAATCTAGTAGTTTATGTTTATATTTTTTTAGAATTTTTCTATCCTACACACCATGCTGTGTGTGAATAATAACAGAGTTTTATTTCTTGTACTCTAGGCCTTGCATTTTTCTTCTTGCTTCATTGTAATAGTTATGACATCTAGGACAATGACAAATAAACATGGTAAGTGTGGGTGTCCTTGCCTTATTCCCAGTCTCTGAGGGAAACTTTAATATTCACAGCCAATTAGCATGCTATTTGCTATATTTTGGGTAGATATCTTTAAAATAATTTAAGCTTATTCTTAGCTTACAAATGTTTCTATCATAAAAAGGTGTTATATTTTACCAAATGCTATTTCTGCATCTATTGAAAAGATTACCTGATTTTCTCCCTTATTTTGTTATGGTGGGGAATTATACTAAGTAATTTAAAAATATTAAACCCAACCTCAAATTTCTTAGAATAACCTCAACTTCTTCTCAAGTATAATCTTTGTATACATTGCTTGATGAATTTGATAATAGTTTGCTTTGAATCATCACATCCTTGTTTATGAGAGATATTTTAAAAATTTCTGTTCACGCTTTTTTCGTCAAAATTTTGCATAAAACAAGGTAGGGAATTTTCCCTTTTTTTCTATTCTCTTTAATGTTATTTTCTATTATAAAAGCTTCATATGTTCAACAGTAAATCACCTAAACCTGTTATTTTTTAAATGCAGGTGTAAGTATATGCATGTGAAGGATTTAATTATGAATCCAATATCTTTGATAGGTATAGGCCTATTCAGATTTTCTGTTTCCTCCTGTATTGGTTTTAGTGACTTGTGCTTTTAAAAATTCGCTAGCAAGTACCTGTTCATAATTTCAGCTTTATTATCTTTTTAAATCCTGCAGAAACTGTACTATTGTTTCCTTTCTCACTTCTGATATTCGTCAATTTTATTTTTTCTCTTTCTCTGGACAGAGGTTGATATGTTTTATTAGTGATTTCAAGGATGGTGCCTTTGACTTGGCTGATTATCTCAATTGTACATTTATTTTCTATTTTACTATTTTTTCTTGTTTTATTCTTTTGTCTATTTTTAGGTTAAATTTATGTTTTTCTTCTAATTTCCTGAGATACATTTAGAAATTAACTTTCAGTCTTAATTTTTGTCTAATAGATTCACCAACGACATCATTCTGTTCCTGCTTAGATGTAGAAAATAAGAGTACATTACTTCCACACAGTGAGAAAAATCCAGAAAATCTCCAAACCATAACTTTTTTTTAGCCAGTAAGAGAACTGAGGTCAAAAGGCAACCAGGTGAACTGAATTTCAAAGGGTTATAAAGGCCTCTGAGGCGATACAAACGCAAACTGTTTTACCTTTTACAAAGCACTGGAGGAAGAGGCGGCCACCATACAGGAGTAAGAAGAAAAGTAACAATTTCACAAATCCAGAGTAGCCGGCATAGTGTGAACTTTAGGATCCATGGGAGCCCCAGACAAAAGCGGAGCCTGAACTCACCTGAATCACTTTTTCCAGCCTCTAAACCCCGTGCTTCTGGGCGCAGAACTGGAGACCTGAGCGAACCCTCCTCTCCAGCCAGCCTGAAACACCGCCCACTTCCGGGAACCTGCTCTCAGCCAGCAAAAGCCTTCAGCTGTGCAGACAGAACGCTCGCCCCTAGGGTTCAAGAAAAGATCTACTCACTCTGATGAAGGGGTGGAAAGGTAACACCCTTGCCCCTGTTTTGGGGAAAGAGAAACGGCTGCTGGGGGGAAGCTGAGAGGTAAAAGCTGCCCGCACTTAAGTGGGAAACAGGAATATCCACCTGCCCACACCGGAGAGCCTTGAACACAGAAACAATAATCCCTCCCACCACCAGTCCCAGGCCAGGGTATACTGCTACCGAGAGAGCAGTAAAGCAGAAGCCCCCAGCCCCTGGAGGTAGGGCAGGAAACCTGATTGAGCAGGGAATCCCGCCCTGCGCTAATACAAAGCACAGTGTGCTGTCACTGGGGGTGGGGGTGGGGGGGAGGCCGCGGAGCTCTCTCCAGCAGGCCTAGAGGGAAATTTAGAGATGAGTGTTTATACTGGGAAAAAAAGAAAGGTTTCAAATCAATGAATTCAGCTTCCTCAAAAAAAAAAAAAAAAGAAACAAACAAACAGAAAGGAAAGCAAATACGCCTATTAAGAGAAAGAGAGGAATAATGAAGATACAAGCAGAAATCAATGAAATAGTAAACAGGAGGAAAAAACAGAGAAAACTCTAAGAAATCCAAAATTGGCTCTTTGAAGGGATCAATAAAATTGATAAATCTCTAGTCAGACTAACCAAGAAAAAAAGAGAGAAGACAAAATTACTATCTTCAGGAGTAAAAGCAGGGAGGTTGCTACAAATCCTACAGATAGTAAAGGATAATAGGAGAATATTATACACAGCTGTATGCAAATACATTCAAAGACAATCTAGCAAAGCTCACTCAAGAAGAAATAAACTATATACAAATCTATTTCTCAGGTTCCTTGAACCCATAATTCTATCCATATCTACTTCTAAATTCTAAATTCTTTCAAAGATATATATTTTAAATAACAGAAATAGACATAAGTAATACAACATGATTCTGGGTAAATAATATAAAGCTCTAATCAAAGGACAACAATTTTATGAAATAAATGCACCATGTCAAAGACAGATATTAAATCCAAGACACATGGGGCTTCTAAATAGGAAATCTTTGAATAACTATAAAACAACACATTCATATTAGAACAGAGTAACTGATTTGCAGTCTTGGGAAAAACAGATAGGAATAAATCATATCAAGAATGTAAGCATTTTCTTTGAGAAGAACACAGTTTACTAGATATATTGCCCAGAAAGTAAAGTTCTCCTTAGGTGGCTGCATTAATGCTCATTTATCCAAACAATTAAAATGAATTTTTATATTATAAACTGTTAATGAAGTAATTTTCAAAACAAAAATTCATTAAGCATACTAGTTTCATGTTGCTATACTGGAACAAACTGCCACAAATTTAATGGCTTAAAGCAATATAAATATTTTCTGTTACAGTCCTGGAGGCCAGAAGTCTGAAGTCAGCTTTACTGGACCAAAGTTGAGGTGTCGACAAAATTGCATTTCCTTCTGGAGGCTCTAAGGGACAATCCATTTCTTTGTCTTTTTAGCTTCTGGAAGTTGTCTACATTCCTTGGCTGGTGACTGCTTCCTCACAGCCCTCCAATTTCTTGCTTCCATCATTACATCATCCACTTCCTACCTCTGACCTTCTTGTGCCCTCTTATAAGGACTCATATGATGATACTTATGGCCCATCGAGATTATCTAGGATAGTTATGTATTGAATCGTGCCCCCCCCAAATTCACATGTCGGTTGAGTTCTAAACCCCCATACCTTAGAATATGACTTTATTTAGAAATCAGGCCATTGCATATGTAGTTAATAAAGATGAGATCATTAAGGTAGGCCCTAATGCAATATTATTGATGACATAAAACGGGGAAATCTGGACACAAACACCAGGCACACGTGGAGAACACCGTGTGCAGATGAAGGCAATGTTTGGGGTGATGCTTCTTCAAGTCAAGGGACACCTAAGATTGCCAGCAAACCACCAGAAGCTAGGGGAGAGGCATGAAATAGATTCTCCCTCACAGCCCACAGAAGGAACCAACTCTGCCAACACTTTGATCTCCAACTTTTAGACTTCAGGAGCTGCCAACATCTTTATCTCCAACTTCCAGACTTCAGAACTATGACACAATGAATTTCTGTGTCTAAGCCACCCGGTTTGTGGTACTTTATTACATCAGCCTTAGCAAACTAATACAATGATAATTTCCCATTTCAAGATGGGAAATTAGCTTAACTTAATCATATTTGCAAAGTCCCTTTGCCATATAAGGTAACATTCATAAATTCCAGGGATTAGGGAATGGGTATCTTTGGAGAGTCATTATTCAGCTTACCACAGCATGCGAATTGACAAACCATTTTAAACATTGGAGGATAGAGGTTAAATAACACGTATTCCCTTCCCTCAAGATTCAGTGTTATTTATAGTCTAAAAAATCCAAGTGTCAAGTGGATTATTTGCTGGGACTTCTATGGACTCTAGCAATGTGCTTGATATTTTATAAAGGAAAATTGAGGAAAATGCAGCTTGAGGGAAGTAAGGTTTCTGTAGCACAAAACTATTCCTAAAACTATTCCCTGACAAAAATACTGGTACTTTGGCTTAATCTATTTTCCAGATTGAATACATTGCATGAACAAATGAGTTTAAGAATAATAAGTAGGATAATGTATTTGATTGCATTCCAGTAATAATAATCACTTATAACTATGTCTCAATAAGTCATTCAGAATTTTGCATAGAAAGTAAAACCACTTATTGTTTTATTATAATGTTGCATGATTATTATATTCCCAGATAGGATAATCTTTGCACATTTTTATATTATATACATAGAGAGCTTGCATACCTTTACAGAAATACCAGGGAAGATCAATTCAAGAAATATAAACCTATCAGTAACTTCACAGTGTGGCAGTTTATTTTTTTCAGATCATATTTAACATACAATATGTTTATTGTATGTTGTGGTTATTATTATTTTCTTCTCTCTCAACTTCCTTTCCCAAAAGTCAGAATCGATAATCCCCAAAATCATTTGCACAAGAAGGCAGAAAATAAAAACCACTGTAGTTATTTCAAGCAGAAAGGCATTTAGTGTAGAGAAGTAGGTAAAATTATTGGAAGGACTGGAGAATCAGAAATCACACTGTCTCCATGGCATTTCAGCAGGCAGCAGGCTGCTGTTCTTACTGCTAAAGACACTCACTCCTGAAACTTCCTTTCATCCACACCAAACTGAACATTAGATGCTGAATGCAAAGGCAGACCATTGCCTTCCTTTCTAAGTATTCATACCTCCACTCTCTTGCTTGCCAACTGCAACAGCAGCAAAAATATACCCTCCACTTTATTTCCACCTTCCGTCTCTCATATAAGGTTAAATCATGACCAGAATCTAATCTGCATGTAGTCGTCTAACTTCAAGGGAGGGACTTTTTACCCTTTCCACCTAGAATGAAGTTGAGATATAACCTATAGGAAGTATCAAATTCTTCCAGCCATTGAAGCAGAGAGATAGAAAATGTATAAAAACTGAGAAGAGAAAGAACAGAACCTGAGGCTTTAATGAGAAGAGACCAGCCATTCCCAGATTAACAGGGAACAGACCTCTTATACAGCAAGAATTAATACTTACAGCTTTTGCATGAAATTATAAATACTATGTTCATCAAATCTAGAAATACCTTAAAGGAAATAGTCACAATTTTAGTCTATTGCACTCTAAAAAGTTCACAAAATTAGTGTAAATGATCCAGTCCCAAGACACACTGCATCCACCATAAACTAGTATGGAATGAGGAAAAGCTTAAAGTATCCCTCATCTATGAAAATCGTAAGGTGTCAAAAGAGAAAATGCACCTGTTAGTCACGTGAAATGCCAATGTAATTGGCAATAATCTTGTACCTTCTATCTTAGGAGGTACAAGTTTTTTTAAAGGCACATAAATTACCATTCAAACTGGGAATTTAAAAAGAAATGTTTATGCATTAGAAAAGCTCAACTCTATCTGGCTTTATATATGAGTTGATTTGGGAATTCAATTAAACTACCAGAATCTGATTTGTCTTGGTTTCTTGGTTCATTCCTCGGCTGAGCTGGCTTCATATCCAGGCTCATGCGGCTCATTTCATATCCATGAAATGGCTTTTGTTAATTCCAAACTCATGCGTTCCCCACATCTTATAGATTCCTGTCCATCCAAATATTAGGCTGAGTCTCTCTTCCAACAGTCTCATGAAAACTTCAATGTCTTTTTTGGGTGAGTAGGGGTCACTTGCTCATCTCCGAATCAATTATTAGGTGAGGGAAATTTGATGTTCTGATTAGCTAGGTCTAAACCACATGCTTGTGCCTATGGGTAGAAAAGAAGTTAAGTTCACCCAAAACACAAAAGCTGGTATGGAGAAGGGGTGGTTCCTCAGAAAAAAAATACTAGATACTATTAGCAAATGAAGAGGAAATGTATTAGATAGACAAAAACATTTGAGTTGACTACAGCTCCAAGCCCGCAATTGGCCCTTGCCGCCTTCCACTGATTATGGAGGGATATATACAAAGGACATGCCAGATAAAAGCTACATTTCACTACACATGGACTTTGGCCTCATGTCCTACGTGGAGTACTAGTGAGGTAGATAGGCAATCGATATGTGGAAAGGACTCCTTTCACTCAGGTTGGTTGTAGATCTTGGGCCTCATGCAAGATGCTGTGACCCTTGGCCCTTCTCCCAAAGGCTCACACACTAATAGCACCATGTTGATGGCTATAAAGGACAAGGGTAGACAAACCTCTGGAAGAGCACATCACTGAGAGGGATAAAAGATATATGCCTAAAGACAGGTTTATTTCTACTTCGCTCATCAGAGCTGCATCCCTAAAAACAGTTTCATTTTTTCCCTGACCTGTGTGAACACTGAGTGTTTCTTCAAAGGTACAGTACGAGATGGACTCAGACAGAACCTGGAGATCTGACAAGAGGCCCATCAGCAGATGGAATGGGGCACAGATTTCCCCAAGTAAACTTTTAGCTAAGAAGTGATTCTTGTTCCTCAGTGAGGAAGAAACATGAATTCAGATCAGAACTTCTCACATTTTTAAATTCAGGTCTCCTTTGAATAAAAATAAAACCTCATTCTCTTAATGTTATCTGGATTTTTCACAAATCAGTACCAAAATCAATGCAAAGATAATTTTCAAAAGTAACAAGGCACATCTTTAATTTTGAATATGGACATTTAAACTGGCTGGTTTGCTTGACAGAAGTGTACCAGATCTATAAACTCTGAATAATGGATCACAGCCTTACCTTAATTGCCTTTGAAACCAAGCCTATTGTGCTACCAATTTGTAAGTGATCTCGATGTAAATGGCATGTTAATAAACCTAGCTGGTTAATTTGAATATGCTCTTTAAATCTAAGCTTGTACTCAAGGTTGTCTTAGTGTCCCTTCCCTGAGGGAGTGGGAGGAAATGGGCAAGAGCGAGCTTCTGCCCCATCTGAGGACCACAGCCTCATATTATTTGTTACTATATTATTATTAGCCTTGTACTATTATTGTTAAAGATAATGCACATATCATTATCTTTATATTTTTTAGCAAATGATATACATTTATTTTGTGTTGTGTTTGGAGCTAATTATTCTCAAATATAGTGTATTGTTTAATAAGCAAATGATTCAGCCAGGATGCTTCCATATATCTGTAGCAGGTGGAGGTGGCTGGTGTCTTTTCTAATTGGTCGGTGCCTGGAGTGGTTAGTACCTGTACCAAATTGCTGTTAAATATTTTTGAAATTCTCTTGGCCCCAGATATTTAAGCTGATCAATGAAGCTTAAAATGAAGAATAGAAATAATTCATCAAAGTTCACAGAGGAATTTTGAAAATGGTGAAAGTGACATTTTAAAACCGTGTGGCTAGATGAACTATTGAATCTGTAGTGCTGGGGCAAGTGATTAGTCTTTTTTAAAAAATAAAACAGAGGAACTACGTATTGCTTATGGCTTACTAAAATCCAGATGAATAAATGCTTCTAATTTAAAAATCTGAAACCATAAAAGTACCAGAGGAAAGGATGATAAATCGTATTCATAATCTTAAGGATAGATAAGGCTGTTCTAAGTTTATCACAGACTACAGAAGCTATAAAAGAAAATATCAACAAGTTTGACTACCTAAAATTTCTACATAAAGAAAATAAAATGCTACATCCAAAGAGAGAAGAAAATTTATTGAATGTTTGAACTAATATTCAAATAAAAACATTTGCTAATCAAAATTGAATAAAATTATAAATACAAATAACCTGGTGTAAAAAATATAAAAAGGAAATGGAGAAACTAAAATTAACAATAATTATATTAGAAAATTATTAGTAATTTACAACACCAGATTTCAAATAATTATTCTTCTTTTGTCACGACAAGATTAAACAGAGACTGTATTGGAAAATGTGTGGATGAGTAGATATTTTTTAAAACTTTTGGAAAGTGTTTAATTAATCATTTTGGAGGGCAATTTGGACATATTTATCAAAATTTTAAATGCATATCATCTTTGACCCAGCTTTTTCTACTTTTAAAAATTTCTGGGAGATATACTCAAATAGGCATGTGTGCACACATGCACGCACGCGCATGCACACACACACAATTGTTATTTGTGGAAGGGAACGTGAAAGAAACCTAAGTGTCAATGAACTGGGTACTAGTTAAATAAGTCACAATAAATCAATGTAATATCTTATTCGGTTGCCAAGAGAAAGAACAAAGTAATCTTATATGTATTTTCAAAAAAGGTAATCAAAATAATTTAGGTGGAAATAAGACAAAAGCACAAATGATTAATATCACATGATCCATTTTAGTAGAAATAGGTTTATATATAGATATTGTTAACAGTAGTTACCTGTAAGAGATTCAATTTTTTTTTTTACTTTATTCATGACCTTATATTGTTTATAAAAATTGAGTGTAACTTCAACTTTAAAAATTCTTTAAATCATTTAATAAAGAATGTAAGTTTTGGCAACACACTGGCCTTTATTCAAATCCAATTTCCCACACAGATTAACTATGAAATCTTGGACAAGTTACTTATATTTAAGCTTCAGGTTTTTCATCTATAAATCTATGCACTGCTTCTTTGGAGTTTGGGGGAGAATGAAATGTGATAATGTACTTAAAGTCCTGATCTCAGTGCCCGTAACAGAAAGTATTCAAAAAATGATCGCTGTTATTATAGTATTATCATCAATTCTATGATGCTGTTATAAAATCTAAGGGTAACAATGTTATTTCAAGTTTGTTATAAGTAAATACATGAACAGAGGAACCCAAATTATAATTGCCATTAATATTTTGAGAAAATAAACAGCACTAGTACCATTTATTGGATACTTTCTCAACTAAGCTTATTCATTTCTAATGGGTTTTTCTCCATATTCTTAACAGATTTAAGGCAGACTTTATAAAATCATTAAATTTTTTAATAATTGGCCATTACCTGGGGAACTGAAATTATACAGGCAGTTAAACTGAAGAATCCTGACTGCAAAAGTTTGCATTCCCATCTACACTGAAATTGTCTAAATTTGCTATAGAGAAATATAAATCACTAATAATGGTCAACTTTGTTTTATTTTTGGATGAACTGATACAGCTAGCTATATCAATAGCTATACTGGCACGCAAAGCAACAAATCAAGATTCCCTCTCAGCATCTATATCTAAGATACTGCTGCTCCATGAGAAAATTATTGAAGATAATTTCTATGAAAAGAAAATTTATGTGCAATTATGTGCTTCTTGTTCAGAAAACTGATCAATCTCTAAATGCAAATATACCCTAATCAGGATTTCTGAGAAATTAAAATCCTCAAATCTTTCTCATTTGGAACTTTAAAATTTAAGAAAGGTTTGGCAAAATAAACAAGTTTTGGCAAAATAAACACTGTTTCTCTGATGAAAAAAATGTTTTTATTTCCATCCATGTCCCATTATGCTGTTAAAATACCTATGAATTTCAAGTGCAATATAATTGGCTTTATAATAAACAATCTGCAAAGTGCTGTGGAACAGTTAAGAATACAGAGATATTATGTCCCATCGCTACTATGAATAAAACCACCCAGACACCAATTAACATCTCATTGCTATGATTACTTGTTACTGTTCTTGTTGCACCAATCAAACTTACATCTTTTTTGGTTCATATTTTGATTTCAAAAAGTTATGCTAAGAAAAGATTAAATTTATCATAAATGCAAATAAATGTGAAAATACAAACCTAATTATGTTTATAACCACCAAGAATAATATGAAAAGGAAAATTAAACTGCTTTGCTTCAAGGAAAATCTTTTAGGAAACATTTGTTGAATAAACATGAAAGAAACTTTTAAAATGTTTTCTTACACAGTTGATATTTGGCTTATTTTTTTACATATGACGATCATATGCATTTCCTTTAATTTTTAATATATCCCAACTACTGTCTTCATAATGTCTTAGTATTGTATGTTGGTGGTGGGAGGGAGGGAAGAAATATATTTACCAAATACTTAAATAGAGCTCCCACAATTTTTAAAGCTTGTAGTAGAAAGATAACACCACTTAACAGTGGCAAATAAATTTCAGAAACAAGCAAAGTGACAATTTATGGGAAACACAAAGATACACTGAAAGTTTTGAAGATAAGGTAACATTAATTAAATAATGTTTTGACATTCATGACGCTATAATGATTTAATCTGTTATGTCTTTTAAAGATATTCTCTTTAATTATATCTCTGCTATTCCCTACATTCTAAAATATTCAGTAGCCAATATTTTCTATGCAAGTATTTCAGTTATTACGGAATTGGATTTCAACTTTGACATGCATCTGTGATAATTTATTGATTAGTTTTAAGTCCTATGTAAAAACAAAAAGAGTATTGAGGGGAAGTCTGTCTCCAGTAATAATTTTTTGTACCCCAGCTGACAGGTTTACAGGATTCAGCTTTTAGAGTGTTTGCTGGCATCCCCAGGACGCCTTTCCAGAGTGGAGCAGAGTTTAGATCGACTCTGGGGTATTAGCACATCATGAAGGTAATCTGTTTCCTTAGCTGAAGCTCACAAACAAAGCAGTTAAATCCCCATCACAAATGGCCAAGCTGGGACTCATTACACTTTTCATAGGCCTGGATCTTTTTGTTTCTGAATCTCTAAAACGTTTATATAGGGCAATAAAATTTTCACAGAATCTGAGCCAGTTCCTTTAACAAAGAATGAGATATATTGTTTTAAAAGATACAGTTTTCTTCTAAAAGTAGGAATATAATTTAAAGAAGAAAGAAAGAATGGAGGAATGAAGACTTAACACTGTCTTCATGGCTCCTGGTCAGAGTAGGGACTTTTCTCTTGAAACACTGCTTATTTGGCAAAAGTTTTCATTTACTTATTAATTTAACACACTTTGTTTGAGTTTCTACCATGTGCCAGGCTTTGTGTGAGGAACTGAGATAAGAAAATGAATATGACATGATATCAACCTATGAGGAGTTTAGTCCAACAGAAGAGAATAAATATAAATATTGTTATATAACAATATTGTAAATATTGCTATAAGACAACATTGTACATATTGTTATAAAACAATGTGATTTTTCAATGTCTTTGAAAAATAAGTAAAAAGTACCTAACGTTGTGGGGAAAGAGATAAATGGGCTGTTCAGAGAGTACTTAGACTGGAATGAATGGGTAAGGCTGGGACAGAAGGAGAAAGCATTATATGTTAACAGGTCAGAATTTCCAGGTATAAAGGAAGATGAGTTTTTTTTTTTTATTATTTGTTTTAAAGCTTCAGAATATTGTTTGACTTATTGAGTGCAGGAAACATAACTTTCTAAGTGGGTGTTAATGCTATGATTTTTCCTAACTTCCAACTTAGGCCAAAGGTCTACCTTTAAATGGGAAAAGACATACCTACGGAAACATCAAAACAACATGGATGTTAGACTTTTAATAATAAAATTTGTATACGTATCCATTATATATCATCTTTATAGATAGATAAAGATAGAAACAGAAAAAGAGAAAGAGAAACTATGAGAGAAAGAAAATGAAGAAGGAGAAAGAGATAGATTTATGAAGCCCTACTGGGCACTGGCTTGTCAGGGATGGAAATGAATCCTGTCCAGTCAGTGAGGGGTGTCTGTAGTAGAGTATGTTTACGATGCTAACAGTTCTCTAAAGTCAAAAGTAGTACTGACTTTGGTAAACTTAAGTCGGATGTTTAAAGTAGAGCTAAAAAATTATCACTAATTGAACACTTATGTGCCAGGGTGTCTTCCAAAAATGTTCTACATATGGTATCTTGTTTAATCCTCAAAAATCTTTATGAAAGAAGTTATATTGTTTTATAAATAAAGACACGGAGAGACTCAGTAACTTGCCCTAAGTCAAAATGAATAAGGGTAAGGAATCAGAGGTGATTTAAAAAGGAGAAGATACTAAACCATGGGAAAGCACGGTGTATGCAAGGACAGCAAAGTCTGTATAACTAAACCATAGAGTCTAGGAATCAAGGAGAATAAAAGGGAAACCAGGGAGGGGACACTCTACAAACAACCTTGCACTTCATGACAAGTTTCAACTTTAGAATCTATTTGAAAACTTGTGCTCATCTAGGCCAGAGTACAGGGTTTGCCAAATGAACTTTTCCTGCTTATTTAATATCATGAACACTAAGCTACGTAATCATCAGATTCTACTTCTTCTATATTCAACTGTCTCATCAGTCCATTCCCTCTTCTACACCCCAGGCTAATTTTGTACTTTAAGACTTCGTCATTTTACCTAGATTCTACAATTATTTGAGAGGGAACGTGTCACTTAATATTTCAGGCAAAACTGAGAACTGGGGCTTCCCGGTAGATGGCGGAAGAGTAAGACACGGAGATCACCTTCCTCCCCACAGATACACCAGAAATACATCTACACATGGAACAACTCCTACAGAACAGCTACTGAACGCTGGCACAAGACCTCAGGCCTCCCAAAAGGCAAGAAACCCCCCACGTACCTAGGTAGGGCAAAAGAATAAAGAATAAACAGAGACAAAAGAATAGGGACGGGACCTGCACCAGTGGGAGGGAGCTGTGAAGGAGGAAAGGATTCCACACACTAGGAAGCCCCTTCGCAGGCGGAGACTGCTGGTGGCGGAGGGGGGAAGCATCGGAGCCGCGGAGGAGAGCACAGCAACAGGGGTGCGGAGGGCAAAGCGGAGAGTCCCGCATAGAGGATTAGGGCCAACCGGCACTTACCAGCCCGAGAGGCTTGTCTGCTCACCCAACGGGTAGGGCGGAGCTGGGAGTTGAGGCTCGGGCTTCTGTCGGAGCGCAGGGAGAGGACTGGGGTTGGCAGCGTGAACACAGCCTGCAGGGGGTTAGTGCACCACGGCTAGCCGTGAGGGAGTCCGGGGAAAACTCTGGACCTGCCGAAGAGGCAAGAGACTTTTTCTTCCCTCTTTGTTTCCTGGTGCGCGAGGAGAGAGGATTAAGAGCGCTGCTTAAAGGAGCTCCAGAGACGGGCGCGAGCCGCGGCTAAAAGCGCAAACCTCAGAGAGGGGCATAAGACGCTAAGGCCGCTGCTGCCGCCACCAAGAAGCCTGTGTGCGAGCACAGGTCACTATCCACACTTCCGTTCCGGGGAGCCTGTGCAGCCCGCCACTGCCAGGGTCCCGGGATCCAGGGACACCTCCCCCGGAAGAACGCATGGCGCGCCTCAGGCTGGTGCAACGTAATGCCGGCCTCTGCCGCCGCAGGCTCGCCCCGCCCTCCGTGCCTCTCCCTCCCCCCCAGCCTGAGTGAGTCAGAACCCCCGAATCAGCGGCTCCTTTAACCCCGTCCTGTCTGAGCGAAGAACAGACGCCCTCCAGCGACCTACACGCAGAGGCGGGGCCAAATCCAAAGCTGAGCCCCTGGGAGCTGTGAGAACAAAGAAGAGAAAGGGAAATCTCTCCCAGCAGCCTCAGAAGCAGCGGATTAAAGCTCCACAATCAACTTGATGTACCCTGCATCTGTGGAATACCTGAAGAGACAATGAATCATCCCAAATTGAGGAGGTGGACTATGAGAGCAAGATTTATGATTTTTTCCCCTTTTCCTCTTTTTGTGAGTGTGTATGTGTATGCTTCTGTTTGAGATTTTGTCTATATAGCTTTGCTTCCACCATTTGTCCTAGGGTTCTATACGTCCGTTTTTAAAATTTTTTTTCTTAATAATTATTTTTTATTTTAATAACTTTATTATATTTTATCTTACTTTATTTTATTTTACTTTATCTTCTTTCTTTCTTTCTATTTTTCCTTCCTTCCCTCCTTCCTCCCTCTCTCCCTCACTCCCTCTCTCCATCCCTCCTTTCTTTCTTTCTTTCTTTCTACTTCTACTAATTCTTTCTTTCTACTTTTTCTCCCTTTTATTCTGAGCCATGTGGATGAAATGCTCTTGGTGCTGCAGCCAGGAGTCAGTGCTGTGCTTCTGAGGTGGGAGAGCCAACTTCAGGACACTGGCCCACAAGAGACCTCCCAGCTCCACATAATATCAAATGGCGAAACTCTCCCAGAGATCTCCATCTCAACACCAGCACCCAGCTTCACTCAACGACCAGCAAGCTACAGTGCTGGACATCCTATGCCAAACAACTAGCAAGACAGGAACACAAACCCACCCATTAGCAGAGAGGCTGCCTAAAATCATAATAAGGCCACAGACACCCCAAAACACACCACCAGACGTGAACCTGCCCACTAGAGAGACAAGATCCAGCCTCATCCACCACAACACAGGCACTAGTCCCCTCCACCAGGAAGCCTACACAACACACTGAACCAACCTTAGCCACTGGGGACAGACACCAAACACAACGGAAACCACAAACCTGCAGCCTGCAAAAAGGAGACCCCAAACACAGTAAGATAAGCAAAATGAGAAGACAGAAAAACACACAGCAGTTGAAGGAGCAAGATAAAAACCCACCAGACCTAACAAATGAAGAGGAAATAGGTAGTCTACCTGAAAAAGAATTCAGAATAATGATAGTAAAGATGATCCAAAATGATGGAAATAAAATGGACAAAATGCAAGAAACATTTAACAAGGACCTAGAAGAACTAAAGATGAAACAAAAAATGATGAACAACACAATAAATGAAATTAAAATACTCTAGATGGGATCAATAGCAGAATAACTGAGGCAGAAGAACGGATAAGTGACCTGGAATATAAAATAGTGGAAATAAATACTGCAGAGCAGAATAAAGAAAAAAGAATGAAAAGAACTGAGGACAGTCTCAGAGACCACTGGAACAACTTTAAACGCACCAACATTCGAATTATAGGGGTTCCAGAAGAAGAAGAGAAAAAGAAAGGGACTGAGAAAATATTTGAAGAGATTATAGTTGAAAACTTCCCCAGTATGGGAAAGGAAATAGTTAATCAAGTCCAGGAAGCACAGAGAGTCCCATACAGGATAAATCCAAGGAGAAATACACCAAGACACTTATTAATCAAACTGTCAAAAATTAAACACAAAGAAAACATATTAAAAGCAGCAAGGGAAAAACAACAAATAACACACAAGGGAATCCCCATAAGGTTAACAGCTGATCTTTCAGCAGAAACTCTGCAAGCCAAAAGGGACTGGCAGGACATGTTTAAAGTGATGGAGAAAAACCTGCAACCAAGATTACTCTACCCAGCAAGGATCTCATTTAGATTTGATGGAGAAATTAAAATCTTTACACACAAGCAAAAGCTGAGAGAGTTCAGCACTACCTAACCAGCTTTACAACAACTGCTAAAGGAACTTCTCTACGCAAGAAACACAAGAGAAGGAAAAGACCTACAATAACAAACCCAAAACAATTAAGAAAATGGGAATAGGAACATACATATCGATAATTACCTTAAATGTAAATGGACTAAATGCTCCCACCAAAAGACACAGATTGGCTGAATGGATACAAAAACAAGACCCATATATTTGCTGTCTACAAGAGACCCACTTCAGACCTAGAGACACATACAGACTGAAAGTAAGGGGATGGAAAAAGATATTTCATACGAAAGAAAACCAAAAGAAAGCTGGAGTAGCAATTCTCATATCAGACAAATTAGACTTTAAAATAAAGACTATTAAAAGAGACAAAGAAGGACACTACATAATGATCAAGGGATCGATCCAAGAAGAAGATATAACAATTGTAAATATTTATGTACCCAACATAGGATCACCTCAATACATAAGGCAAATACTAACAGTATAAAAGGGGAAATTGACAGTAACACATTCATAGTAGGGGACTTTAACACCCCACTTTCACCAATGGACAGACCATTCAAAATGAAAATAAATAAGGAAACACAAGCTTTAAATGATACATTAAACAAGAAGGACTTAATTGATATTTATAGGACATTTCATCCAAAAACAACAGAATACACATTTTTCTCATGTGCTCATGGAACATTCTCCAGGATAGATCATATCTTGGGTCACAAGTCAAGCCTTGGTAAATTTAAGAAAATTGAAATTGTTTCAAGTATCTTTTCCGACCACAAAGCTATGAGACTAGATATCAATTACAGGAAAAGATCTGTAAAAAATACAAACACATGGAGGCTAAACAATACAGTACTTAATATCGAAAGTGATCACTGAAGAAGTCAAAGACGAAATAAAAAAATACCTAGAAAGAAATGACAATGGAGACACGACAACACAAAATCTATGGGATGCAGCAAAAGCAGTTCTAAGAGGGAAGTTTATCACAATACAATCCTGCCTTAAGAAACAAGAAACATCTCGAATAAACAACCTAACCTTGCACCTAAAGCAATTACAGAAAGAAGAACAAAAAAACCCCAAAGTTAGCAGAAGGAAAGAAATCATAAAAATCAGATCAGAAGTAAATGAAAAAGAAATGAAGGAAGCGGTAGCAAAGATCAATAAAACTAAAAGCTGGTTCTTTGAGAAGATAAACAAAATTGAGAAAACATTAGCCAGACTCATCAAGAAAAAAAGGGAGAAAACTCAAATCAATAGAATTAGAAATGAAAAAGGAGAAGTAACAACTGACACTGCAGAAATACAAAAGATCATGAGAGATTACTACAAGCAGTTCTATGCCAATAAAATGGACAACCTGGAAGAAATGGACAAATTCTCAGAAATGCACAACCTGCCAAGACTGAATCAGGAAGAAATAGAAGATATGAACAGACCAATCACAAGCACTGAAATTGAAATTGTGATTAAAAATCTTCCAACAAACAAAAGCCCAGGACCAGATGGCATCACAGGCGAATTCTATCAAACATTTAGAGAGGAACTAACACCTATCCTTCTCAAACTCTTCCAAAATATAGCAGAGGGAGGAACACTCCCAAACTCATTCTACAAGGCCACCATCACCTTGATATCAAAACCAGACAAGGATGTCACAAAGAAAGAAAACTACAGGCCAATATCACTGATGAACATGGATGCAAAAATCCTCAGCAAAATACTAGCAAACAGAATGTAACAGCACATTAAAAGGATCATACACCATGATCAAGTGGGGTTTATTCCAGGAATGCAAGGATTCTTCAATATACGCAAAACAATCAATGTGATAAACCATATTAACAAATTGAAGGAGAAAAATCATATGATCATCTCAATAGATGCAGAGAAAGCTTTTGACAAAATTCAACACCCATTTATGATAAAAGCCCTGCAGAAAGTACGCATAGAGGGAACTTTCCTCAACATAATATAGGCCATATATGACAAACCCACAGCCACCATCGTCCTCAATGGTGAAAACCTAAAAGCATTTCCACTAAGATCAGGAACAAGACAAGGTTGCCCACTCTCACCACTCTTATTCAACATAGTTTGGAATTTCTAGCCACAGCAATCAGAGAAGAAAAGGAAATAAAAGGAATCCAAATCGGAAAAGAAGTAAAGCTGTCACTGTTTGCAGATGACATGATACTATACATAGAGAATCCTAAAGATGCTACCAGAAAACTACTAGAGCTAATCAATGAATTTGGTAAAGTAACAGGATACAAGATTAATGCACAGAAATCTCTGGCATTCCTATACACTAATGATGAAAAATCTGAAAGTGAAATCAAGAAAACACTCCCATTTACCATTGCAACAAAAAGAATAAAATATCTAGGAATAAACCTACCTAAGGAGACAAAAGACCTGTATGCAGAAAATTATAAGACACTGATGAAAGAAATTAAAGATGATACAAATAGATGGAGAGATATACCGTGTTCTTGGATTGGAAGAATAAACATTGTGAAAATGACTCTACTACCCAAAGCAATCTACAGATTCAATGCATTCCCTATCAAACTACCACTGGTATTTTTCACAGAACTAGAACAAAAAATTTCACAATTTGTATGGAAAAACAAAAGACCCCATATAGCCAAAGCAAGCTTGAGAACGAAAAACGGAGCTGGAGGAATCAGGCTCCCTGACTTCAGACTATACTACAAAGCTACAGTAATTAAGACAGTATGGTACTGGCATAAAAACAGAAAGATAGATCAATGGAACAAGATAGAAAGCCCAGAGAAACCCACACACATATCGTCACCTTATCTTTGATAAAGGAGGCAGGAAGGTACAGTGGAGAAAGGACAGTCTCTTCAATAAGTGGTGCTGGCAAAACTGGACAGGTATATGTAAGAGTATGAGATTAGATCACTCCCTAACACCATACACAAAAATAAGCTCAAAATGGATTAAAGACCTAAATGTAAGGCCAGAAACTATCAAACTCTTAGAGGAAAACATAGGTAGAACACTCTATGACATAAATCACAGCAAGATCCTTTTTGACCCACGTCCTAGAGAAATGGAAATAAGAACAAAAATAAACAAATGGGACCTAATGAAACTTCAAAGCTTTTGCACAGCAAAGGAAACCATAAACAAGACCAAAAGACAACCCTCAGAATTGGAGAAAATATTTGCAAATGAAGCAACTGACAAAGGATTAATCTCCAAAATATACATGCAGCTCATGCAGCTCAATAACAAAAAAACAAACAACGCAATCCAAAAATGGGCAGAAGACCTAAATAGACATTTCTCCAAAGAAGATATACAGACTGCCAACAAACACATGAAAGAATGCTCAACATCATTAATCATTAGAGAAATGCAAATCAAAACTACAATGAGATATAATCTCACACCAGTCAGAACTGCCATTATCAAAAAAATCTAGAAACAATAAATGCTGGAGAGGGTGTGGAGAAAAGGGAACACTCTTGCACTGTTGCTGGGAATGTAAATTGATACAGCCACTGTGGAGAACAGTATGGAGGTTCCTGAAAAAACTACAAATAGAACTACCATATGACCCAGCAATCCCACTACTGGGCATATACCCTGAGAGAAACATAATTCCAAAAGAGTCATGTACCAAAATGTTCATTGCAGCTCTATTTACAATAGCCCGGAGATGGAAACCACCTAAGTGTCCTTCATTGGATGAATTGATAAAGAAGATGTGGCACATATATACAATGGAATATTACTCAGCCATAAAAAGAAATGAAATTGAGTTATTTGTAGTGAGGTGGATAGACCTAGAGTCTGTCATACAGAGTGAAGTAAGTCAGAAAGAGAAAGACAAATACTGTATGCTAACACATATATATGGAATTTAAGAAAAAATAATGTCATGAAGAACCTAGGGGTAAGACAGGAATAAAGACACAGACTTACTAGAGAATGGACTTGAGGATATGAGGAGGGGGAAGGGTAAGCTGTGACAAAGTGAGAGAGAGGCATGGACATATATACACTACCATACGTAAGGTAGATAGCTTGTGGGAAGCAGCTGCATAGCACAGGGAGATCAGCTCGGTGCTTTGTGACCGCCTGGAGGGGTGGGATATGGAGGGTGAGAGGGAGGGAGACGCAAGAGGGAAGAGATATGGGAACATACGTATATGTATAACTGATTCACTTTGTTATGAAGCAGAAACTAACACACCATTGTATTGCAATTATACTCCAATAACGATGTAAAAAAAAAAAAACTGAGAACTACTGTTCTATATGCATCCAGTATTTCTTTCTCTAGTTACTAAAGACCAAATGTTTCTTGTCCTAAAGGCAATCCCTCCATTTCTTCTTTTATTCCATCCTCTTTTGCCTTTCCTAAGGAAACATACATTATTGATGATTCTTTCTCTTACGTTTATTAAATTCCTTTCTGTCATATACACACTGCCTATTTTTATCTATTCAAGATCCCAATTTAAAAATCACTCATTAAACCCCTCATACTATTCCAGGCCCAGCCCCAAACTCTCTCTCACAAAACTTTTTAAGAGTTTTCCTAAATTTATTGCCTAGTTTTCCTCATAGTCCCCTTCTCAACCCCTGCAAGTTTTGCTTCTACTCCTATATATCCATTGACTAAGACTGCCATTTTATACCCAATGGACATAGTTCATTATTTATCTAATTTAAACTCCTGAAAGCATCATGCACTAATGACCTCTCTTTTCTGCTTGAAACACTCTCTACTCTTACTTTCTCTGGCCCTATACACTCCTAGTTTTCTTTACACCTCCATGCTGGCTTTTTCTTTCTCCTTACATTGTCTTTCTCTAAGACATCTTTAAATGATGGAATTCCACAATGCTCTCTTTTCTTTCCTCTATTATCATTCCCTGGACATTTTCAACCCTGTCCATGAATTCAGTTATGATCTATACTACGACTAAACTGTTATCTTCAATATATATCTCACTGTTGTGTTTCAAACACATGTATTCAGTTCTCTCCTTGACACCTCATGGAGTTATGAATACACTGGAAACACCATACATACAAAAATTTATTCATGATATGTTCCCCTTGATTTTATCACCTCAGTAATTGGCACTATCATTTTTCCAGTTATTCAAGCCAAAAACCTAATTCCCAAGCAAGGGATTCCTTTATCTGTCAATTTCTTATGTGCAGAGAACTCTGAATACTGCCCGAGATCTGAAGAGATTCCACTCACAATTCTATTATCTATTAAAGTTTGTGTTTGCATGTGTATGTTGTGTGCTCAAGTGTAGGAGTGGTGCTTTATTTCACTTTATTCCCCCCAAGAATGCCTAACCTAAAAAGGATCTCAGCTTAGGCAGTCAGTAAAAATTGTCAAGTGTCTGGTTAATGCAAGATTAGTGTGGAAATCCTTGTGATGTCAGACTGGTCCTTGGAATACCACAGTGGTGTCCACTGCACCTAAACCCCTGGCCATAACTGGTATCTTCATAGAGAAGCAGGATTCTGTCACTATAGGTTTCATGAATTTCCACAGGGAGGAAGAATCAGTGGACACTTCTATTACCACAGACTGTATCCTTTACTATTTCCTTCATTGTTATTTGATAAAGTCAGTCTTTCCCCAAATTTTATCTTTACACATTCTAAATATGTATGACTAAATCAGCTTCATTCTATGATTTAAAAATTTTGTAATGAAGCATGAGCCAAAGAGAAAAAAAGAGGAGATGTTTTGTGACCAACATAGGCCAGATAAAGTTTTTTTTTAAACATCTTTATTGGAGTATAATTGCTTTACAATGGTGTGTTAGTTTCTGCTTTATAACAAAGTGAATCAGCTATATACATACATATATCGTCATATCTCTTCCCTCTTGCATCCATGGGGAGGGGGAAGGGTAAACTGGGATGAAGTGAGAGAGCGGTATGGACATATATACACTACCAAATGGGAGGGAGACGCAGATAAAGATTTTTATAAGGAGAACCATATTTGGTCTCTTACTAATAAAAAAATAGGAAGGTTGCATAAGAGTTAGACTATCATTCATGGGAATATGTTATTATAGATGTTGATTGTGAGGACACTTATTTAAAACCTAAGGATCCTAAGCTACCATAAATACATTCACTAGAATTTTCTTAATTAAACAAGAATTATGTGAAACATGAAATGTGAGATATATTTGATTCTGATTTTACATGTATTTTTCCTAGCTAACAGCTAAGAATATGTGGGAAAAAATGAGTTGGCTATTATTATTTTCACATAGATCTGTAATCTAGATCTATACATTAATATATCATCTTCTACATAAATCTCTTAGCTGCATGAGAAATCTAAATCTAAATCTCATACCTGCATAAGATTGGGGAATGCATTGCAGAGTTTAATTAAATTGTTAATATGAATTCATATGGTTTCAGAATGATTTTTGTCATAATACATTAAAAAAACAGCAGAAATGCCAGCTTATTTCTCTGACTTTGTCTTCTAATTCTCATCAGCATTGAACTAGAATTATTAGTATAATCTCTAATCAGCCCAGCCAAGAGGGTTTCTTTTGGTCTCTACACTGAAGCTGTGTTTATATTGTTGAATGTTGTGTGTACTCTTTATACAATATTAGAAATCTTTCAAGTCTGACAGTTGTGCTTTACCAGACTACACAGTGGATTCAACTCTTTAACTGCTTGCATTTATGTTTAAAAAGTTACCAACTAATAGTAGATGCTCTTTCCTTAACTGGTTATGTTCAAGCAATTCTATCAGTCTTGTCTGTTATCTGAATGCATAGACATGGCTTTCATAATTTTGTGTTAGAACAAACCAATACATTCTGGGTGCTACATATTTCCCCACTGTAATACATACTGTAATACAATTGATCCTTGAACAATACAAGTATGAACTCTGTGGGTCCACTTACACACAGACTTTTTTCAATAAATATCGGGAAATTTTAGGAGATATGCAACAAACCACATAGCCTAGACGTGTTGAAAAAACTAAGAGACAGTAGGATATGTCATGAATGCATAAAATATATGTAGATTCTGGTCTATTTTATTATTTATTATGATAAAATAGACACAAATCTATTGTGAAAAGTTAAAACTTAAAATTTACACGAACATTTAGGGACCATACATGGTTCCATTCACAATCAAGAGAAATGTAAAAAATGTAATGATGCAGTGTTAAACCATGTGTATAAAATTAACATTAGTACATACTGCATTACTGTAATAATTTCATAGTCACCTTCTGTTCCAGTTGGGGTGAGCTCAAGTGTTGCAAGTATCCACTTAAAATGCTATGTGACGCTCATCATCGCCACGTGAGCAGTTCGTCTCTCCAATAAATTGCTTATCTCAGTAAAAATGGATCTCTTGTAGTTCTTGTGTATTTCTCTTAGCCTTTAGTGCAATGCCCTGGAACGTATATGACATAACACTACTGATGCTGGAAGTGCTCCCAAGAAGCAGAGAAAAGTCATGACACAATAAGAAAAAGTTGAATTGCTTGATATGTTCCATAGATTGAGGTCTGCAGCTGCAGTTGCCCTCCATTTTAAGATAAATGAATCCAGCATAGGGACTACTGTTTAAAAAAAAAAAAAAAAAAAGGAATTTCCTGAAGCCATCACTGCAGCTACACCAGCAGGCACAAAAACCTTGCACTTTTTGTGAAATACCTTTTTCATCATCTTATTGAAAATGCAGCTTTTATGTGGGTGCAGGATTGTTATAAGAAAGGCATACCTGTAGACTCTAATATGATTCAAGGACAAAGGAAGTCATTATGCGACAACTTAAAGCAAAAGGAAACTGAAGGATCTAAATATGGAGAATTTAATGCCAGCAAAGGATGGTTTGATAATTTTAGAAAGAGGTTTGGCTTTAAAAATGTCAAGATAACAGGAGAAGCAGATTCTGCCAACCAAGTGGCAGCAGATGAGTTTCCAGATGCCATGAAGAAAATCATTGAGGAGAAAGATATCTGCCTTAACGCAGAGGAAAGTACCCCATTCTGTAAAAAAAAAAAAAAAAAATGCCATACAAAACATTTATTAGTAAGGAAGAAAAGCAAGAACCAGGATTTAAGGCAGGAAGGGATAAGCTAACTCTACTCTTTCGTACAGATGCAGTCGGGTTTATGATCTGGACTGCTCTTACCTTAAAAGCTGCTAAGCTCTGAAACTTGAAGGGAAACGATAAATACCAGTTGCCAGTCTTTTGGTTGTACAAGAAGGCCTGGACAAGGAGAACGCTTTTTCTCAATTGGTTCCATTGATGATTCGTTCTGAAGTCAGGTAGTACCCTGCCAGTAAGTGACTGCCTTTTAAAGTTCTTTTGATATTGGACAATGTCCCTGGCCACCCAGAACTTTATGGGTTCAACAATGAAGACATCAAAATGGTCTGCTTGCCCCCAAACACAAGATCTCTAATCCAGCCTCTAGATCAGGGGATCATAAGAACCCTTAAGGCTCATTACACACGGTACTCTATGGAAAGGATTGTCAACACCATGGAAGAGAACCTCAATAGAGAGAATATTACAAAAGTATGGAAGGATTACACTATTAAAGATGCCATCCTTATTATAGAAAAAGTGGTGAAAGCCATCAAGCTTGAAACCATAAATTTCTCCTGGAGAAAACTGTGTCCAGATGTTGTGCATAACTTCACAGGATTTACGACAGTGCCAATCAAGAAAATCATGAAAGAGATTGTGGATACGGCAAAAAAGGTAGAGGATGAAGGGTTTCAAGATATGGATCTTGGAGAAATTCAAGAGCTAATAGACACCACACCAGAGGAATTAACAGAAGACCACTTGATGGAGATGAGTGCTTCTGAGCCAGTGCCAGATGATGGGGAGGAAGACATAGGAGAAGCAGTGCCTGAAAACAAACTGACATTAGACAATCTGGAAGAAGGGTTCTGCTGATCCAAGCCTGTTTTTGACTTATTTTATGACATGGACCCTTCTATTATATGAGCCCTGAAAATAAAGCAAATGGCAGGAGAAGGATTGGTACATACAGAAACATTTTTAGAGAAACAAAAAAGCAAACAAGTCCGACAGAAGTTACAATGTATTTCTATTAAGCTGGCTAAACACAAGAAAACCATAATTAGGCTCACCATCATACCATTCTGAAACAATGGGAAAAATGTAAAATCAGAGAGGAAAGTCTCACTACCTTGAATGGGCAAGAATAAAATAGATGGTTAGCTTTTCATAAGAAATTATGTAAGCCAGAAAATAATAAAGTTATATTTTAAAGAGCAAAAGGAAAAAAATCCCTCTATTCTCAGTAAAAGCATAGTTCAAAATGCAGGTAAAATGAAGATGTTATAGAAAAACAAATACTGAGGAAATTTGTTGCCCAAAAGCCTGCACTAAAGTAAATCATTTGGGAAGTTATTCAGACCAACAGAACACAATCTCAGTTAGAAATATAGGGAAAGAGGAGGAAATGTTTTAAACTCATCAGAAAGGGTAAATATATATGCATATTTGCTATCCAAAAAATGAGTACAATATATTATAGGGTTTAAATATATGTAAAATAAACATGCATGACAATAATAACAGAAAAAACAGGAAAAGGAGAAATATGTTAAAAGGTTCTTAGACTCTGGCAATATCAGGAAATAATAAAAGTATTAATTGTTTTAAATGCTCATGAGATAAGGATACATGTTGAAACTGAGGACAATTGCATAGGGAGTAGAAAGATAATGTATAACTGAAAATTTAATAGAAGGTGAAAAATGAAATGATAAAAATATATATATTCATTAACACCAAAGAGGGCAAGCAAAAAAAATTAAACATATAATTTTATTTGGCTAAATAAAAGATAAAAAGTATCAGACAGAATAATTAGATAGTAGATACAAATAAGCCCAACTATGTAAGTAATTACATTAAATGTAAAAACTCTTAGTAAAAGACTGAGGTTGTCAGATTGAGCGAGCATTAGAATAAAAAAGAACCTGCATGTTGTTACAAGAGAAACATTAAATATGGTGACATACAAAGTTTATAAATAAAGGGACAAAAAAAAAAAAAAGACCACATACACTCATGATGTAACTATTATAACAGATTCATATCTAAAAATGTATTTATTGTAATATCAAAGTAGATTTTAAGGTCAGATATTGACCTTATTTATTGGCGATAAAGTAGGAGAATCCCTAATAATAGCCTAACAAGTTATCGAAACAGGAAGATATAAATATACAAAATCCTTTGCACTCAAAACCTGAATAATGGAATTATGTTAAGAAACAATAATAAAATATATATAACCTAAAAAAACTGCACAGAAATGAAAAATAAATACCTAATAGATTCATGAGTGAAAAAATTCAAAATAAAAATTAGAAAATAATTTGAGCTGAGTTATAGTATATGCCAAAACTGTCTGTGACACAAAAGCATGCTTAGAAGGAAATCTATGGGCTTAAATGTCAATTTTTTTAAAAGTAGAAATACCAATTGTTATAAACTTAAGAAATTAGAAATACAGAGCAAATCAAACTTAAGAAAACTGGAAAGAAAGAAATACTAAACATACCAATTAATAGAAAACAGATGTACAATAGAAAAAATCAACAAAGCCAAAAGTTGGTTATTTAAAAAGATTAATAAAATTGATATCTCATAGGAAGATGGATCAAACCATAAGATTAAAAAAACGCAATTTACCAATGTTAGGAGTCAAAAGGCAAGCATCACTACAGATATTGGAGTTCTGATAAAGATAATAAAAGCATATTTTGAAAAACTTGCTATTAATATAATCATCAATTTAAAAATATAAGGGCTTCCCTGGTGGCGCAGTGGTTGAGAATCTGCCTGCCAATGCAGGGGACACGGGTTCGAGCCCTGGTCTGGGAAGATCCCACATGCTGTGGAGCAACTGGGCCTGTGAGCCACAACTACTGAGCCTGAGCATCTGGAGCCTGTGCTCCGCAACGAGAGAGGCTGCGACAGTGAGAGGACCGCGCAACACGATGAATAGTGGCCCCCACTCGCCACAACTAGAGAAAGCCCTCACACAGAAATGAAGACCCAACACAGCAAAAAATAAAAATAAATAAATTAATTAATTAAAAAATATGTTATTAAAGATGACAGGGTGGGAAATAATAATAACCTCAAATATATTAAACAATAATTATTAAAAATGGCCCTACCAGAAAACGGCTCACACAACATCACTAGTGATATCTTCAAAATATTAAAGGAAAAAACAATACCAATCTCACATACACCCTTCCAGAGAACAGAAAAAGGGGAACACTTCCTAACTCTTCTTATAAGGTGAACATAACCCTAATGCCAAAACCTCAAAGGACATTACAAGAAAGAATAATTAAACATTCATTCCTCTAAGAAATATATCTGGAAAACTCTTTAATATTTAACAAAATATTCAAAAATTGGACCCATGATTTTTTTTTGGTCACACCACGTAGCTTGCAGGATATTAGTTGCCTGACCAGGGATCGAACCTGAGCCCCCAGCAGTGAAAGCACAGGGTCCTAACCACTGGACCGCCAGAGAATTCCCATGACTCATGATTAAAAAATAGGATAATACATTATACTGGTGGGGATTATGACTAGAAATACATTATTCAAAAATCAAGGAAATTCACCACAAAATTATTGAAAAAAAGGAAAATCATATGATCACCTCCATAAATGCATAAAAAACCCAATACCTAAAACCAATTTTGATACAGAAAATTCTTAATAAACTAGAAAAATAAATAAGAAGTGTATACAAAATCTCTTATAGAAAATATTGCATTTTTCTAATGATATTGGGGATGCCTACTATCACCAGTGTACTGTATGGCCTAGCCAGTGAAAAAAGGAAGGAAGGAAGGGAAGGAAAGAGGGAGGGAGGGAGGGAGGGAAAAACAAAGGGAGCAGCTTATATATTGGAAAAGAAAAAATAAAACTGTCATTATTAGTAAATGATATGATTATATACTGAGAAAATTAAAAGAATCCACGGGCTATTAGAATTTATAAATAGGTTAAGCACTGTTACTGTACACAAGGTCAAAATGTTAAAAAATTTTATATCTCCACACACTAACAACAAGTAAAAATAAGCTTAAAACATGTGCCACAGGGCTTCCCTGGTGGCGCAGTGGTTGAGAGTCCGCCTGCCGATGCTGGGACACGGGTCCATGCCCCTGTCTGGGAAGATCCCACATGCCACGCAGCGGCTGGGCCCCGTGAGCCACAGCCGCTGAGCCTGCGCATCCAGAGCCTGTGCTCCGCAACGGGAGAGGCCACAACAGTGAGAGGCCCGCGTACCGCAAAAAAAAAAAAAAAAAAAAAAAAAAAAAAAAAAGTGCCACTTAAAATAGCATAAAAATATCAAATATTTGGGGATATACCTAACAAAGATGTGTAAGATCTCTGTCCTGAAATTATAGAACATTATTGAGAGAAATCAAAAGGGCATAAATTAGTGGAACAAAATACAAGTTTTACATAGTAAGACAATATTACAAAAATGTCATTCTCACTGCCAATTAATCTATCAATTCAATGTAAAGGCAATAAAAATTCTACCAAGTTGGGATTTTTTTTTGCAGAAATTGTCATGGTAATTCTAAGTTTTATGTGAAAATACAACAGGCCTAGAAATGCCCTAGAGTAACAATGGGAAGATCAAAGTAGATGAACAAAGCTGATGGACATACATATAAGATATTTATATCCATAGTAAAACTATTGTAATTTAGGCAAATGAAGTATTTAGACCAAAAATTTACAAACTCATCAATGGAAGAGAATAAAGTTTAAGAGCAGATTCACACATATCACTTAATTTATGACAAAGGCTCAGTTGCAATGTTATGAAGAAAAGAATAATCTTCTTAGTAAGTGGTAATAAGTCAAAGGAATATCCATATAGAAAAATATATATCTTGACCCCTATCTCACTCTATTATATGAAAATTGATTCCATATAAATTTCTGACCAAGATATCAAAGAAAAGCAATAGGGTTTTAGAGAGTAAAACATAAGAAAACATAGTTATTACATTGAAGCATTAAAAATTCCTTAAATAGGACCAAAATTACTAACTATAATTTTAAAATGATAGGTTAGATAATATTAATGTTAAACACTTCTGTTCATCAAAAGAAACCATAAAAACTGTAAAATGACAACTTAAGATCTAAAGCTATTAAAGAAAATGAATCAATAATTAATAACGTCTCAAAACGGAAAGCACCAGAAATTGGTACACACAAGAATTCTAGCAAAAATTTAATGAAGAAATTATACCAGTTCTCTACATTCTCTTTCAGAGGATAGAGTCAGAGGGAATACTTCCTAATTCATTTGAATAGGTCAACATTACCCTAATACCAAAACCAAAGACGTTACAAAAAAAATTTTTTTAAAGAAAGAAAACTATAGACCAATCTCTCATGAACACAGATGTTAAACTCCTCAACAAAATATTAGCAAATTGAATCCAGTAATATATAAAAAATTATACACCATAACCAAGTAGATTGTATCCCAGCTATTCAGGTCAGGTTCAACATTTGAAAATCAATTACTGCAATCCATCACATCAAGAGGCTAAAAAAGAAAAATTACATGGTCATATCAATATATGTAGGAAAAGCAGCTGACAAAATCCAATATCCATTTATAATAAAAATTCTCAGTAAAATAGGAATAGAGGGGAACTTCTTCAACTTGATAAAGAATATCTACAAAAACGTACAGCTAACATCCTAACATCATACTGAATAATAAGAAATTCAAAGCTTTTCCACTAATATCAGGTACAAGGCAAGGGTGGCTGCTCATTACTCTTTTTCAACATCATACTATAAGTTCTAGCTAATGCAACAAGACAAGAAAAGGAAATAAAATGTATACAGATTGGGAAGGAAGAAATAAAACTGTATTCACAGATGACATCATTGTGTATGTAGAAAATCTGAATGAATTGACAAAAAAATATTCTGAAACTTATAAGTGATTACACCAAGGTTGCAGGATACAAAGTCAATATACAAAAAGTCAGTGGTTGCCAGGAGTTGAGGGTGGGAAAAGGATGAACAGGTAGAGTACAGACAATTTTTAGGGCATCAAAAATACTCTGTATGATACTTTAATGATAGAAACACATCATTATACATTTGTCAAACCCACAGAATTTATAGCACAAAGAGTGGACCATAATGTAAACTATGACTATTGTAATTATTATGTATCAATGTCGTATGTCAAGCATAACAAATATACCATTCTGCTGGGTGACAATGATAATGGGAGAGGCTATGCATGTGTGGGGATAGGGAATACGTGGGAAATCTCTGTATTTCCCCCTCAATTTTGCTATAAAAAGAGTTATAATTTTTTAAAAAGGCAATCTATGCAGAGCAAAAGATATTCCCAATACATGTATCCCATAAAGAATTCATAGCCAGAGTATATAAGAACTCTTAGAAATCAATAGGAAAAGACAAATTACTGAAAAATTCTCAAAATAGTTGAATAGCCATTTCATCGAATAAGATGTTCAAGTGACAAGTAATTGTTTGAAAAGGTACTCAGCTTCATTAAACATCAGGGAAATGGACAATTCTGAAAAGATCAATGAAATATCGCTGCACATCCTCTATAATATCTTAAATCTCAAAGACAGAATACACCAAGTGTTGCTAAAAACTGGGTTAAATGGAAGTTTCATACATTGCTGGTGAAAGTGGAATTTGGTTCAACTACTTCAGAAAACTATTTAACATGATCTATGAGAGTTAAGCATATACCTTCCTTATGACCCAGCAAGTGACTCCTAGAAATATCAACAAATAATACCATATCAGTGTTGTCTAGGGAAATATTAGTCAAGTCAGAACAGGACACACTTAGATTTTTGAACAGCTGTTAAGTGGTCAAAAGATTAACTTTCCTTAGGAAAAGAAAGAAACGTAGCTCTTCATTTTTATTAGTTTGTAGGAAGTAAGTTTATAAAAGAATTCCATAGATGATAACCCAAGTGACTGAGAATTTTTCAATACCATCTGGGTGCCCCTTTAGATCTACTGCAGCATTTATAGATGCCAAGCTTCCCACAGGCTGCTTACAGCTTGTCTGAGCACAACAGGGCTATTAGTGCTGGTCCAGTGCTACAGGATGCAAGCCTCTTCTAACTGATGACTCTAGCTGTCAGTGTGATAAAACTGTCCTAGAATTTCACTGCTGTCTGAGAGTCTTCCTATCAAACCCCATTTCTTTCTTCCTATCTTTATAGGTGTCAGTCAAAAGCAAATACAGAAAACAGAAAGTTGTCTCAACAGAAACCAGAGTCCCTTAATGACAATGACTTGATGGTCAAAAGACACACATTAAGTTTCCCAAGGTTACTGCTACTAACAGAAGGAATAAAATAGCTGTGTCAAAAAAATTGAATCAGACTTGACTAAGACTCAGATTCTGTAAATTAGATCCAAAAATCTTGTTCATTGTACATGATACTCATCAAGAGAAGTGTCACTCAAGTTATGTGTCTTGGTCAGCCCCAAAGAATGAACTTGGGTATGCAAATTTTGGTAGGGCCTCCAGGAAAAAGTGTCAAAGAATAACTCCAAGACATTTAGTTATAGTATAGTTGATAACTTGTATCTGAGGGAAATCAATCTTGTATAGATTGTTTCTCTTAACGAATGCAAAGACAGTATTTATAAAAGCAAAACCATAGTGTATAGTCTAGAGAGTCTTGATAAGTCTTGTTTTTCTACACTTTGGGCAAGCTGACTGGCGGAAAGCTTCCAAGATGTCTGTTTTTCCTTACACAGGCTAAAAGAGTTGTTTCTTTATGGGCTTTATGGGCTTCCTGAGAAATTCTGTGATTTATGAGATAGCTACTAGTGCCTTCTGTTGAAGTCTCCACCTTAATTAGGCCATGCCTTCACCATTTCCCTCACTGTGTTTCTCACAAATAAATTAACAAATTAATCTCAGTTGTTACTAAATTTTATTCAGAAAAATAAACAAGAACCATGTGATAGATGGTGATGTTTATATGTGGAGGAAAATATTTTAAATGAATGGCCATAGACATTCTCTGTATGGAGAGGAGGTGATTTTGAACGGAGTCTTCCGTGATTAGATGAATTAGTCACGTAAAGAGTAGAAAGATAGATCCTTTAGGCCAAGTGATCTGACATTAGAATCCATTTGTCTTTTTCTTGAGACAAAAAGAAAAGCAAGTTGCTTGGCCTGTCTTTAAGACAGGAGAGGATAAATGAGTTTAGAGAAGTAGGGCATAGTAAAAGGCATTCACTTTTTAAGGGAAATGGGAAACCACTGGAAGGCATTATGAAGTGCAGTTACATGATTTGCTGCATGTTTTAAAAAGATTACCCTGGTTGCTCTGACATATTTGGAGACAAGAGTATCAGTGCCCTGTAGACTTTCTGTGGGGTGAAAGAGGGCAAGGAACATTGACTCAGGATTTTAACATGAACTACTGGTGGATGTGGTTCCATCTACTGCTATCGGGAGGATTAGTTGAGGAATCCTCTATGGACCAGTTAGGTTTAGGCTGCCCTCTGACATCCCAGTGAAAATGTCAAGTGGACTGTTGTATATATGAGTCTGGATCTCAGGAATGGGATAAGCACCAAGGACACATATTTGGAATGATCAGAGTATGGACAGTATTTTAAAGTCACAGAACTACATAAGGTCTGTTAAGAAAAGGGGTATTTAGAAAAAAAAAGCAATACTCAGGATGGAGTATTAGGGTGCTTCAAAATTTAGAGAATGAATAAAGGAGGATGACTTTAAAAAGGAGACTCAGAAGAATTCAAGAGAAGAAAGTATGTCAAAGATTATGAAAGGTCAAATAAGATGAGGACTGAAAGAAGTACCATTGAATTTAGTGATATGGTAGTTACTGGTCACCTTAACAAAAGCAGTTTCAGTGAGGTACTGGGGATGGAAACACACATGTTCCATTGTAATAGAAGAGAAGACAAAGAATGTTGGTTTACATGCAAGTCGTTGGAAAAATATTTTGATGGAAGTTGTTTCCTCAAGTTGTTCCTATAAGATCACTTAAATCATATAAGATTTTCTTAATGAATTACTGCATAAGGCACTGGGGAGAGGTGGAGGGTGCAATGCTTCACACTGTGGAAGACAGAGGAAAAGTTTACTTGATTATCCATATATTCCAATGCCTGACGATAAGTCCATGAAATTCTAATAAACTGACCAAAAAGATTAACCTTCCCTAGGAATTAATTCACATGCACGCAACTAGAATTGGTTGACTTTTGCTACTTCCTGCAAACTTCCTATTTCTAAAATTTTAAGATTTATCTTGATGTAGGTTGGGGTTGACATAGCAAGAACCCAGACAACTGTTTGTTTACATCAATTCATATATATTTTTTGCCTCAAAAATAGTAATATATTTAGGTAATTATAGAGGAGTAGGAATAGTATGTTGGGTCCAAACAAGAAAATGTTTGATAATTACTGATTTAAAAGATGTATTTGCATTCACAAATATTCTTAAAATTTAAATACTGAGATCTAAAATAGGTTCCTTTGGGGTCTCATAGGTTACTTCACCAGTCCAACAAATAACAACAGCAGAAAACCTGTTCTATCAATATCTGGTCAGGTATTTGTACTATCCTTTCTCTAGTTGAGTGATAAATAAGAGATGGGTGGTTGTTAAATATACACACATAACTCACACTCATATACAGACAGACAATAAATGAAATCCAAAGTGGCAATAGTTGGGTACAAGTCAGTAAAGATTCTTAGTAGTCCATGAGGACGAGGTTGTGGTAATATGTAGGAATACTTCTGTAATCAGTGTGACAATCATTTAAGTCCCTACAAATATTGGCCTTTTTTTTCAAGTGATAAATATAGCAGTTAAATAATTGATTCCTCAGTGTATGCTTGGTTCTTTATATGTATTATTACTAAATCTCAATATAAGACTGAAGAGAAGCATCAACAATCGCCATTTTATAGATGAGGCAACTTGGACTCAGGGAGATAAATGACAAATCTAAATTCACACAACTGTTACGTGGTAGAGCTTGGATCCGAACTCAGGTCTGTCTTAGTCCATTGTTGTGCTTTTTCCGCTGTGCTACGTTATCTCCAAAAAAAGTCTGAAATAATTTGAGTGTTCTAGAGGTGATTATTTGTACAAAACCATTTTACAAGAGGACACCTGTGTGTATCTGTCCCGAGCAAAACACAGGGCATGTCCTAGAGTATTCATATAACTGCCAAGAACAAGTCACCACGAAAAACTATTTAGGTGATACCTAAATTTTGAATTTTTTCCTACTGTAAAACATTTCCACTGAGCAAGATATGAGAATACTTTACATTGAAACCATAAAGAATATATTCCCGAACTTTTAAAATTCACTCCCTGTCCTCAAAACACCCACACATTCTCCCTGTTAACTACCAAGGGTAGAAATGGACAATCTCACTGCAATCTTGGGCATCTATCAAAGCAGTAAGAAAAGATATGGTTGACCATTGAAAACCTACACATCTACTGGAATTGAACAATTTCTACTGAGTCTCATTCTTTATTTGCCTTCGAAGTCTGATAATGTTTAATCAAATGCTATTGAGAAGAGTTATTTCTAAACAATGATTTCAAGAAAATATAAAGTCTTACTGTTCAGCTGAATATATTAAATACTGAGAAGGTCTGTCATTCTATTTCATTTCATAGCATTTCACTTTTTATATGTTTTATACCAATTTCCTCCACCGTATTTCATGGCTTTCATCTAAATAATGAATTATGAAAAATAATAATCAGATTCTCTCTGAAACCACAAAATCTTGGATGAGAATGGATGCTTGAAAACACCCATGACTAAGTTTTATTAATTTTAGGTGCAGCTACACTTACTAGTCCCAAATTATATAGGCTAATTAGCTAGATCTTTATGAAATCTGTTGTTTTTAAAATTGTGTTGTTTTCAGACTGTTGTTTGAAATGCATTGATTCAGACATGGCAAATGAAAAGATGCCTATATTTAGTAGGCAGTAAATTCTAATTATTTTTGATACAGGCAATGACTAACCAAAGAAGGAAAGACGAGTGAAAAGGAGGCAATGTCAATGTAAAGTCAAAACAACTGCTTCTTAGGAAGACAGGGAAGTCATACTAGACTCAGCATTTCACAATATAGTTTATAGCTTCCTATGAAGGAAATAACTGAAAGAGCTAGGGCCACAAATCTGAGTGTTGTCATTGAATCCTATTACCTACCTGTGCTTTTTAGTTATTATGACAGACAATAGAACCTTTGTAATGTTATTATGTAGGTCTCTTTATTTTTAAACATAAATATAATTTCCACTCGCATGCTACTTTAATTTCTTGTAGTCTCCAAGTTACTTTAATATGCATCAAAATACTCCTGGAAAACATACAAATGAGAATAATTTCCTCTGTATTCATTGCATATGTCACAAAACCCAGGCAACTAAAGAAAACCTCACAAATAATTCTGTGTATTCTTATGTGAGAAACCAATATTATACAAATATTTGTAGCTTCCTGGTAAGTAATACCATACTTTAGCAATCCACCCAATCAAGACACAGCTGGTGCATCAAGAATGGTAATAGAGCAATTTGGTGATAGTCTGAGATTTTCATATAGTTGGAGCTAGAGAGGACTCATGCTTAGTAATATACTACTTTATTAAAATTTTAAGTTATAAACAGTGAGTCTGCAAAAAAACCTATATAAAACTAGTTACTTGTTCTGATCTCTAATGTCAATTTACATGATAAATAAGCACATTTGACAGGCTGCTAAATATTACTCTTGGAATCTATTAGTAAGAAATACCAGTTTCTGAAATTTAATTCCCTAAGCTTAATGAACCTAATAAATTTGATCTGATGCCTTCTCAAATTAATATGGTAAGTCTAAGTTGACTTTTTTTTATAGGGACAAATTTTTTCACATTTAAATTAATCTTGAAGAAATATGTATTACTATAGAAATGTGTTATTTATAGTCCTCATCTATGAGGATCCTTACTTGATTTCATTAGACACTTTTAAAAGGGACAGAAATAATTAGCTCAACATGTAATGCATGTATAGCAAATGCTAATTTCTTGCAAACGTTTTTAAAGATGAGACCTTCATTATGTACGACTGACTGCCCACTGAGTGCAAGCTCCTAACCTAGGTGTTGTGAAATATACAGCCATAGTTAAGATACAAAACTTCGCCCAGGAACTTCAAGCCCATGAAAATGGCTTCTATTTATTTTCATATGTTTTTCAATATAATTTTCTATTTATTTTATGGGTCTTATATATGCTATTGCATTTGCTTACTTTTTATATCTGTTTCATGATAGAGACTATATACAGCACACATTTATAGAAAACTTAAATATAACCCATGTTTACAGAAAAAAAGAGGCTTACATTTAGAATCTTAAACTATAATATCACAAAATCATAAAACCACAAAACAGAGCATGTATAAATAAAGACCATAGTATAAATATTGATAATAGAGGGGAAACAACAAATTATCAAGATGAATAGGTCCAGGGTTAGGTATCCAAGGAAGAGAATAGAAGAGAATTATGGGATATCACATTTAGGTAGACCACAACCAATTATTTATGCAGCAGATATGTGCTGAGTACCACCTATAGGTTGAGCCCTGTGTGGGGTATAAAGGACATAGTGGTGATTTAAAAGGGACATAGACTCTTTGTAGAACTTATAGCTTCTGGGAGTAGTAAGGGTGACGATATTAACCAAGTAATCATTCCAGACAGGGATACAAATCATGAAAAGTGCTGGGTTGTAAGCACAGAGAAGTCTCATTTCAGCCGAGGTCTGAAGTGTGAACAGAAGTTTCTGCATGCATTTGGATGGAGGAAGGGGTTAGGGAGTGTTCCCAGGAAAGGGAAAGCTGGCATGGAAAGAGGCCTTGAAGCAGGAGACAGCAAAACACATCTGAAGAAGAGACAGAAACGTGTGTCTGAAATGTTGAGAGTGGGGGCAGAGTGTATCGTAAATTGAGACCAGAGATATAGTTGAGGTTCAGTATATGTGCAGTCCTGTTGGCCACTGAAGTATTTGGACCTTTATTCGAAGTATAAGAGAAAATTGCTGAAACATTTTATACAGAGGTGATTTTTTTCAAAGGATTATTCAAGTTGGAGGATGGAGATTGTGTTGGAGGGGTTCCAAAATGAAGAGGGTACCAGCTAGGTGGCTATTACAATAGTTCAGTCATGAGGCTGTGCTAATGTGGGTTAATATGCTGTGCTGGAAGTGCAGATAGAGTAGAAATAGATTAATTTGAGAGACATTTAAGTGAAGAAATCAAAAGAACTGTCATTTAATTGAATGTAGGGGAGGGTGACAAAAATTGTGTCAAAGATAACTCCTAGTTTTCTAGCTTGTTCATCTGGTGATGCCACTTACTGGAACTGGGAATCCTAGAGAAAGACAAGATTTGGGAGTGGATGATGGAGGGAGAGATCATGGTTTAGGTTTTTGGTGTACTGGATTTTGAAGTGGCCAAGAACATATGCTGTGTAAACTTTTAGATAAAGAGTTACGAAGCTCAGAGGAGAGATCTGGACTAGAGATTTGATTAAGGAGACTCACTAGCCTTCTCCAATGTTCAGTTGAAGAATGACAAACAAAGACAAGAAGGAAGGAATGGATGAGTTGTAGGGTGGAAGGAGATGAATTCAGGGGTAAAATGTTATTGGACACTCCGTGTCCCTAACAGCCTCAAGACATACTATTTATCTTCATGATTTGAATAGGGACTTCTGCTTTATGATTTAAGACACAAGATTTTTTCAGTTTCACCTTGGTTTAGATCACAAGACACTTAATTACTACTAAAATGCCAGAGAAGGAAAACTCCCATTGAATAGCAGACTCACGTGGACATAAGCAGCCTACTCTTTCGCTGCAGAATGATGTACATGGAAAGCTTAGTTACAAATGATGCTTAATGATAAAAAGATCTTAGTTATGTAAAGTATAAAAGCATCAAGATTTGACAATCTTATGCCTTTTTCCTGGAAATACCTAGCTGTATGTCCTGTGAGTCTTTTTTCAGAATTTTATTTAGAATTTTTGTGCCTACATTAATGAGATTGGTATATAGTATTTTGTGTTTATTTGTTTTGTTTTGTCTTTATTAGCCACTCAAGTATTTATATAAAAGTAATAATAACTTTATTAAATGAATTGGGGAGTTTTCCATCATACTTGATTCCATACAGTCTTGGAATTTTATTTTTTTTTTTAATTGGGAATCTTCTACTGCCCTTCTAAACTTTTCATAGGTAACCAAGTTTTAAACTTTTCATTTCACTGAACAAGTATTTTGTCTTCTTAGGTAAGTTATGATAATTTATGATTTTTCTTTTTTAACTCAAATAATCCAGATTATATGGTATATTTCTTGATATTGAAACACCTTCCTTTCCTGAAACAAATGATATATATAGGTTTATATAATATGGGCTCTCTAACTCTCTCTCCATATATAGATATTATATATTTGTTTAACTAAACTAGTGGTTTATTTATCTTTTCAGTCACTTCAGAAAATTTTTGAACTTATTACTTCTATATTTTATCTGTTTTCTAACTTAATAACTCCTGCCTTTACCTTTAGCAATCCCTTTCCTGTACTTCATTTTGGATTTTTCTTTCTCTACATTATTCATTTAGCTGTTCAATGAATTCATTTTAATTTTTTAAAATTTTTATTTGTCATCGTTTCCAAAATTTTATTTTAAGAAATTCTTCAGGCTTGCTTTTTATATACCTTTAGAAAGAAAATTTGCTTAGCAGAGTGCTTTAATGTCCAATTGGAAGAACTCTTCTTTAGTATTCACTTCTACTTGTTAGAAAAATAAGCTCACTAAAATAAGCTGGTTTTTTTCCATTCATGAAAACGTCAATATTTATTGCTAAGCATAAGGACTATTTTTTTTAAAACATTACAATATCCTTACAAAACTAACTATAATTCAGTAATGTCATTAAATATTCTAAATCTAAAATCATTAATAAATTCCAGCTAAAAAGAGAAACTCTTCTTCATTAATTATTTAGTTACCTTAAAATACACTGGGTGCATGAAAGTAACAAATATGATGACTCTCTCTTGACTTACCAATTGACAGAATAATGAATTTGTTCCCTAGTGTTCTGCAAAGGAGACCAATGAGACTTTTTAATTCAGATCTTTAAAGTCCGAGGTTAACTTCTATAACAAACAATCTCAAGATGTTAGTGTGTTAACACTTACTGCTTGACCGTATCACAGTCCAACATGGTTGTGAAAGGGGGTATGGTCCACTGTACATGGTCAGTCAGGACACAGGTTCCTTCCATCTTGAGATGCTACCATCTTCAACGAAGCTTCCTGGGTCTGCGTGAAAGAAGACAGAGTAGATAGATACGACTTATCTCCTCTTAACTTTCTTAGCATTTCTGCTCATCTTCCATTAATAATACTTCACTACATGGCCACATCTCTAGTTAAGGGAATAGGCAATACTGATTAGCTGAGTTCTGCGGAGGGAAGGGGTTGGATTTAGAGAATATATAATATAGTAAGTCTCTGCCACAAAGACTGTTAGGGTCAGAAAATGTGTAGGGTCTCAAAATGTGCCCTACCTGTAAGTGCATAAATATATATATTATATACAGTAGATACATACACACTGTACATTATACACAGTATATATATATGCTTATATTGTGTATATGTATATATACACACACACAGAAAACATGAGGCCTATGGGTCAGAGACAAAAACAGTTTGTTATTGGACACAAAAGCAGCAGCTAGAGTAACACTTTGTGTCTATTCTCCAAACCCCAATCTCCACAGGACAGTGTATTAGGGGGCCAGATGGTACTTGCACAAACAATGGGGTGCATTACAGAAGAGGAACCCTAAATTAGGAAACTGACCTATGTAAGGCTGCTAGTGCTTTGCCTGATTTCCTCTCTGGAGAAAGAAAAATCTTATCTTTACTCAGGTATATAAGCAAATACTCTCTGGAGATGGGGAGGTGTCTCTAACAACCTGGACCATGTCTGGGAAGGCTGATGTCTCTAACTTTTACTACCCTGGAATAACTCCTTGTTCAAATATTCTTAAATTAACTGTAATTGCCTTTGCTCAGAAGACCAAGACAATGCAGAAATATGAAAAATTCATGGAGAATTGTCTCCTGACAAGAACCAAACAAAAACTTGCTAAAACTCAGTCTTTTATTAAAATGATCATGTTATTAACTGCCTCCCCACCTTCTATTTTGACAGGAAACATTTATAATCCAGGTCATTATATTTAAAAATCTATATGACTATATTTTGTATATCTATTAACTGTCACATTTTCTGTTATGCTAATCTAATTAAAATTACTGATACATTGGTATCTGTCCTTTACATTATTCTATAAGCCCCTAGGTGATAGCATATCAGCTTTTTTTTTTCCCCTTGTAACTTCTGTTCTTACCAAACAGAGCTGTTTGGCTTTTTCCCTGGCCCAGTCTTTGTGCCACAGCATACTCACTCCTCTCTGAATGGAATGGATTTTTCTCCATTGTCATTAAATTTAAATCCAAACAGCCCTTTATTACTTGTATCATTCATCACTTACTGTACAAAATCTTTTTCCTCTCATCTAAGTGCTAGATTAATGAGATAATGTATGTAAGGTATCTAGCATGGTGCCCTACATTATGACAATAAATTTGTACCTATTCTTTTTATTTATATTAGTTCTATTTATTTATTCCTCTGAACACTCACAATATTATCTAAGTACCAACCTGTGTTAATTCTCCTACCAGACAATTGGTTCTTCAGTGACATAAACCATCTTCTTTATACCTTTATACATTGCAGTGACATAAACCATCCTATTTATACATTGCAGAATTCTCCACAGTGCTTATCTTAGTCCCAGAATGAACTGATGTATAAAATGGTAGAAAGTTGGATAGATTCAGTTAACAGATGAGTGACTGAATAAATAAATTAGCATTGAGAGCAAATGCTTACATAGCACATAATATGTAAGAGATATATTTTTTTAAATTCTAGATTTGCATTGCCACTTTAATCTTCAAAACAACCCTATAATGCAGATTCTACTATTTTACTGAATTATATATGAATATACTGGTGCCTAGAGAGGTTAAGTAACTTAACCTAGTCACTCAGTTAGTTAATGGCAGGAGAGGCTTTGAAACGAAGCAGAATCAATGCCCTTTAGCATTATATTATCTTGAATAAATGATTACGATGGGCAAAGCACATATTAACTGACCAGTAGCTCTTCCTCCATGGTGGTGTGTAAGAGCATCCTCTTAGTAATATAGAAACAAAGGGCATGATCTTCTGTTATTTAAAAAGAAATGGAAAGGTATTTAATGTGAAATCTCTTTCAAATATCTGTTGTTGCTGCTGACTTTCCTGATTAGTAACTTAAAAGAAGATTTATGCAAACAGCTGAACACATGGGGAAATAAAATTTATTACTGCCATACTCTATTGTATACTTGAAGGTGGCTGTGAGAGTAGAGCTTTAATGTTCTCACCATAACAACAACAAAATGGTAATTATGTGAGTTAGAGGGTGTGTTAAGTAACCTTATTGTGATAAACATTTCACAATACAACAAAGGTATCAAATCATCACATTGTACACCTTAAACTTATGTAATGTCATATGTCAATTATATCTCAATAAAGCTGGAAAAGAAGTATTACTACCTATGGCAATGGATTCCAAATCCAGTGGCCACACCTGTTGATCAGAATCAGCCACAGAATTCTTTCCCCATAGACTGTCATCTGGCCTGTTTCTTGCCCCAGGCCTCCTTTTCTCAGGCTCCCAATTTGGTTTCTAGGTTGGAACATAAACCTAGAAAAGAAGGTACTTCTCGACCTACTTTATTACATCAAGTGGATGAAATTCTGAAGAAGTAGAACTTGAAGGAAAGTCCAAAGGTTGCTGTTGGGTTTTATCCATGGCCCAGATCAATATGTATCCTTATAAAGGTAAATTGAAGAAAGAGAGAACTTTAAAATACCTTATAGGCCTAAATGGTAATTAAGTGTCCATAAGTGTCCACAAATAAGTGGACAAATATGATATTCTTTTTTACATCACCTATAACGAGAGTAGTTCAAACTTTGCCTTCATTCATTCTCTTTGAAATCCAACCAGGATGGATGCTTGGACATAAGCCAAACTCTGTTTCCAGGCTAATTCAAAGGTTACCTCAGTCTGTAGTTGACCATTGTAATCTGTAGTCGACAATTCCAATTTTAAAGGACCTTAGAATAAGACCTTATTTTCACATTTTCATGAATTGTCTTCGACTACATTAAGCCAATAGACATTTTAAATCTTAAAGAGGAAAGCTATAGTTTGAAATTATAGTAAATGATTATCAATGTTTACCTTAATTTTAGATTTTTTGGAAGATAGCAGCAACATGAAAAATAGTCAATAAACTGTACTATTAAGGTCAACAATTTTTAGTATTAAAATCAATTTACAGTATGTCTGCTTGGGGTACACATAAATTTGAAGAGGCAGTAAATGTAAACAGAATAGCTGATTTCTTGGATGCACTCCAATATAATTATAGCTATTCACCCTTGTGACTATATGTGTGTGCAGCTTAAAGCTATTTCCCTGTCCCAAGACACACTAGCAGTATTTTAGGTTTGTAATTGATTGAAATGCAAAAATCTCTGTACACTAGAAAATTTACTCTCTAAAATAAATACACAAGTAAATTTAAATAGTAGATTAAACATGTATTTTGTCATCCATGTCAATTCTTAGCTTATAACCTTGTGACTTGAAATTGAGTTATCCCTAAATATTTAATAAAAATATTGTGTATTTCTAATAGGCAATTGTAAAAAAAATCATCAGTCACATTTCATAAAACAGCAAAATGTTTATGGGATCATGGAAGGCAGCTAGTTTGTTCTGTAATGTATAAAGATTTGTATATATAAAAACACCACCAGGAAGCAAACAAGGTTTGCTTCTCTGTTTCCCAAAAAGTAAAATTTCATTTGATATAATGTCTACTTAATTTTTATTAAATTATATTAAATATTTGTCTGCCAATAGCACTGATAGTCTAAGAGGTTTACATTTTGAAATAACTAAGCTCAAACCTTAATATATATAAGAACTCTTTCTCCAGCTCCAGGGGTGAATCAGAACTCCTCAAACATATTTGTGATGTTAAATGATATTACCTTGTATTTCATGCAGATATATACATATGTGAAATTTGTTGTTACTGATTTTATTATTGTTTTGCTCTCTATGATGAACATATTTAAGTTGACAATAGTGTTCTCAAAAAAATTCTGTTTATAGCTTACATAGCTGGCATTGTTTGTATGTGGGTAAGAATAAAATGTGATTTTATTGAAAGAAAGTAGAGCTCTTGTTATCTGCAGCCTTAAGGCCGCCAACAGTCGATACCTTAATCCACTAATCCCCTCTGTAATCATGTGTTCATGTGCTGTGCAAAAACACTCAGAAATCATTTTAAGAAACTCCTTTTTTTTTTGCTAGTTAAGAATATACTCACTATGGAACGTATGTTATAAAATGGCTAATAAAATATTTGAATATATATACATCAGCACTGAAAGCTATTGCTTTGGGGTATATCTTTTCCATTTTTCAAGAAAGAAAAAACACCACAAAAAACAAATGCCATGGAAACTGAAGAAACAAAAAGAATAGTAAAGAGAAAAATGAATGACATCACATTGTATAAATCTGCAGGATTTTTTACATTCGGTTTCAACTATCATTTTTAAAGATTCTGCCTTCTATTTACTTATCAGAGACTAGGGTTCAATTTTCATATGCTGCATAGAATTCTCCATGTTAAGATATTGATATAACAAATTGCTGAATATTTTAGAGATTGATTCTCGCTGACCAAAATGGGCTTTCAGATTAGAAGTCTTTCTTTATTCCCGAGAAGACACCTGCTGAGACAGAAGTCTGACTGCCACACAAAAGAAATGTATGATTTCTTCAATGGGTTCCGTCTAGCAATTTGCAATGCTATCAAAAATTGCATTTTTTAATAAAAATTATCTAAGTATTTGGCAAAAAAACAACCCATGGTTAAAATGGACTAACTACCCATTCTCAGGCAGTATTAGCATACTGATTGGCTGTTACTTCTGTCATTCTTCTGACTACAAAATTATGACAGGCCCCACGGCAGGAAGCAAATGATCATTATTAATACCCTGTCCTCTGGGACACAATAAACTGCCATTCACTTGCATACAAATAAAATACACAAGACTTGTCAGGCAAGGGGGCAAAAAAGGGAAGATGCATTTGCAAAATGGTTTGATACTAAAATGGGATGGGGCCAGTGTGAAAGTGTTTTGTTTCTCATTCTATCTCATCATGGTAGGATAATTATTTTATATGGATTTCCTTTTAAAATATCCTATCTTTCTCCACTTGAGCTCTTCGAGCTCTTCAATTAAATGTAAAGTCTTGCTTCTAAGGAAAGAAAAAAAAAACCTTTATAATCCTATAACTGATCCCACAACACAGAAAGCATAAGAAATTATAAAATTCCATTAAAATGTAAGACAATGCTCTCTATTGGTTCACATATGATGTGCAAAAACATTCTGCTTAATGTATTTGAATAACCTCATTACAATTAGTAGGGATGAAATATACTTCAATATCACACACTTGATGGGATCAATAAAAGCAAAACACAATTAGAAAAATGATACATGAATGGTATTAATGTTGAAACTCCACTGTCTATTTGTTACACTAAAAGGTAAGGTCAAATTTCAGTATAATTAAATATTACTACATGACTGAGTTTATACCTTCTTATAACCAGATGATATGGTATTGAGGAATAAATTAGGGAAACACTTTGTAAAGAAGTATGAATGGTTAATTCCTTTTGTATTTACTTGAGCAACAGTTACTCTGATAAATGTTTAATTTTCAATCACGTAGCCTAAACTTTTCTTGAAGGCATGCAGAGAATATGGTGATCACTGGTAGACTCAAATGTTTCATAGATCATATATTCACTAGTCTAGCCTATAAAGGCGTTATTTTAACTGGAAAGTATAAGTGCATACATTTACATTCTTTGGATATGGTTTGCTTAATTAGTTTAATTTTATTGCTTTTCCACAATTTTTATTCTCCTTGAGATTTTCCAGTGAAACAGACAGAAATTATGCTCAAGGAGTTGAGAGTAGATATTTATTTACACCCAATGTGTGTGTATGTGTGTATGTATGTGTATATATATATATATATATATATATATATATATATATATATGTCAGCTTTAAAAGAATTTGAACAAGTGATAGTTGCTGAATCTATCATTTAAACTTTAGGCTAAAAGAAATAAACTACTAATACTCCAACAACATAGATGAATATCAAATGTATTATGCTAAATGAAGGAAGCCAGACTCAAAAGGCTACATAATGTATGACCCCATTGATATGAAATTACCTAAAAAGCAAAACTATAAGGACAAAAAGCATATCAATGGTTGTCAAGAGATGGAGATGGGAGAAAAAGTTGACTACAAATAAGCACAAAGAATTTTTTGGTGTAATGGAGCTATTCTATATCCTAATTTTAATGACAGTTACACGATGATGTGCATTTGTCAAAACTCATAGAACTGTACAGTAAAATGAGTGAATTATACTGTACATAAATTATACCTAAATAAACCTTACTTAAAAAAAAAAAAACAACCTCCAGGCTTAGCAACATCATCAAAATGTTCTAAACTGGGGTCACTTAGTCTGGGCAAAGTAGCAAAAATGACAGTCATACCTTTAGAATTGGGCACTTAGAAACACTTTTTTGGAATTGCCTGTAGTAATACAACTCCCAATGTTGAACGTTAGGAAGAGTGAGAGTAGATTAAAAATACTCACTGCTATTTTAATGTCTCCCTCATGTAGCATTAAGCAAAACTCCAATATGTTAATTAACACACTTCACAAGAAATAGATGAAGGGGAATTAAGAGGTACAAACTTCCAGTTATAAAATAAGTAAGTCATGGGAAGTAATATACAGCATAGGGAATATAGTTAATAATACTGCAATAATTTTGTGTAGTGACAGATGGTTACTAGTCTTATTGCAGTGATTATTTTGTAATGTATTTAAATGTCCAAACACTATGTTTACACCTGAAACTAACATAATATTGTACATCAACTATACTTCAATTAAAACAAATAAATAACTTTAAAATGCACACTTCACCAGAGACATAGGTTATCGTCTTCAATGTGAAAAGAGAAAATACATTCTGTTAAGCACACTCTTTCTCCTTTTCTTGACTTGCTTTCCACTTTTATGCCTTAGACCCAACGACATTATTAATTACACTGCTAAAGTTAATTAAATAATCCACATCTTTCTTTAACATGGCAGTAAGAAGCAGGTCTCATTTTTACAGCAGTGAATACATTACATGGTACAAACATAGAAATGAAATGTTTCCTCTCAGATGTGACAGAATTGCCACTATGTCCCAGTAATCCCCAAGAAAAGCATTTTATTTATTTATTTTTTAACACCTTTATTGGAGTATAATTGCTTTACAATGGTGTGTTAGTTTCTGCTTTATAACAAAGTGAATCAGTTATACATATACGTATGTTCCCATATCTCTTCCCTCTTGCATCTCCCTCCCTCCCACCCTCCCTATCCCACCCCTCTAGGTGGTCACAAAGCACCGAGCTGATCTCCCTGTGCTATGCGGCTGCTTCCCACTAGCTATCTATTTTATGTTTGGTAGTGTATATATGTCCATGCCACTCTCTCACTTTGTCACAGTTTACCCTTCCCCCTCCACATATCCTCAAGTCCATGAAGAAAAGATTTTTAGTAGAGAAAATAAAGAGCAATGACTTTCAGTAAAATTGCAGAGAGAATTTTTGGTAGTCTGAATGTTATTACCCAATTTGGATTATAGCCAGAACTGAGGCATAAAAGTAGAAAAAGTAAAAACTCCCAATTTTTTGGTTTAATAAAAAAATAACAAGTGGAAAAATTATCAGCCATTGGAAAGATAAAAACAATTTGGGATATTACATGAAATAATAATAATCATTAAAATTATGTATATAAATCTAAATACATAAAAGCAGAGAAACTCCACAGAGGGAAAATTTACTTCCAAGCAAATCTGTAATCAAGTAGGATGAATACAAGCCATACATTCTGTAAAACTTGATTAGCTATGTTTTTTGTCAGGCATTATTCTAGGTTCCCATGGTATTTTCATGAACACAAGGAATGCTCTTCTTGCCTTCATGGACTTTGCAATCTAAATTGCTAGAGGTATGTAATTTTGTGCCAAAGATGATTGTCATACTATATTGGATATAGAAGGAAAAACTAAAAGTACATTCTATACTTCTTTTGAAAATGCATATCACAAATTAGGAGCCTTTTAAAATATATATATAAAATAATTTGTTCTTCAATAGTTTTGAATCTGACTCAAACCAATACTTTGTGAGACGCAATGACCAATTATTACACGGTCATTCCCTGAAGTTCTGGGCTGAATTTTAAACAGAATAATTAATTCTGCTTCAAGCTATGTTAGGTTCTCAAACTATTTTCTTCCAAGCCTTTAGGAGTAATATATAATAAACTTTTGATTATGTAGACACGAATTTATTATTCATTACCCATCATTTATTATTACTCATATCCTTAACAAATTTCTCCCTGATTTATTAAATTCTCTTTCCTGATTTGTAAATCATTTATAGTGCCCTCCAAACAGGTCAGTTTATTTTTTGTAGATACAAAGATCCAGTACAAACTATTATTATAAAATAATTTTATAATATTTTTGTGAAATGCTTTTTTTAAATTTTTTTTATTTTTTGCAGTATGCGGGCCTCTCACTGTTGTGGCCTCTCCCATTGTGGAGCACAGGCTCCGGACGCGCAGGCTCAACGGCCATGGCTCACTGGCCCAGCCGCTCCACGGTATGTGGAATCCTTCCGGACCGGGCACGAACCGGCGTCCCCTGCATCGGCAGGTGGACTCTCAACCACTGCGCCACCAGGGAAGCCCCTGTGAAATGCTTTTAGATATATACTCATTGTAATCCATTTAGCACATGCACTACATCTTCAATAAATCATTATAATATGAATATTATTATTTGTCTTTCACAAAAATACTTCTTCCTAAATGATTTTTTATGCAGATAAAAGAAAATAAATATTTGTTGGATTATCTGTGGTCAGCTAGATACCACCAGTTCTCCCTGTTAAGGTCTCCTCAGCAGAGAATAAACCAGCAACTACATTTCCAGAATCCCCTTGCCCATCTGTTCTGAGTTAGAGGCCTTTAATGAGAAACACTCACACGAAATTTGGAAGGAGGAAGAAAAGGGGAAGCCATTATTCTTTGGATGCAGTTGTGGCCAGATACTTGGGCAGATATGAGTTTCAAATAAGCACCTAGATAACCTTCTTGAAAAACACGGATATTGGTCCTGCTGGCCGAGATGGTCTATGGGAACTACCCCAAGAGGTTTGAAAGGTTAACCAGCTTCTACAGGAGCTCTTTAAAAGCCGCTCACTTCAGTGCTGCATGCTGAGAGGCTTTTGAAAAACTTACATAAACCCCTAATTTCTTATACTGAAAATGTTTATACTCCAAAATACAATGAATTCTGTTTTTCTGATCAAACTCCAACTGATATAAATATCACGTAATACAAAACTATAAAAATTTAAGTATTAAATTGAGTGGTTTAGACTATGAATGTAGGGACCTAATTAATCTTATAAGCTTTTGCACCTCAAAGAAAACCATAAATAAAACGAATGGACAACCTACAGACTGGGAGAAAATAACTGCAAATAATGCGACCGACAAGGGCTTAATTTAGAAAATATACAAACAGTTCATACAACTCAATTACAAAAAAGAAACAAACCCAGTCAAAAAATGGCAGAAGGCCCAAATAGACACTTCCCCAAAGAAGACATACAGATGGCCAATAGGGACATGAAAATATGCTCAACATCACTAATTACTAGAGAAATGCATATTGAAACTACAATGAGGTACCCTCTCACACCAGTCAGAATGGCCATTATTAAAAAGTCTACAGGGGCTTCCATGGTGGCGCCGTGGTTGAGAGTCCGCCTGCCGATGCAGGGCACATGGGTTCATGCCCTGGTCCGGGAAGATCCCACATATCGTGGAGCGGCTAGGCCCGTGAGCCATGGCCGCTGAGCCTGCGCGTCCAGAGCCTGTGCTCCACAATGGGGGAGGCCACAACAGTGAAAGGCCCACGTACCGCAAAAAAAAAAAAAAGATACATGCATCTCAATGTTTAAAGAAACACTACTTACAATAGCCAAAAATGGAAGCAACCTAAATGTCCATTGATGGATGAATGGATAAAGAAGATGTGGTACATGTACACAATGGAATATTACTCAGCCATAAAAAAAGAATGAAATAATGTCATTTGCAGCAACATAAATGGACCTGGAGATTATCATACTAAGTGAAGTAAGCCAGGCAGAGAAAGACAAATACCATGTGATATCACTTATATGTGGAATTTTAAATATGACACAAAGGAACTTATTTATGAAACAGAAACAGACTCATGGACATAGAAAACAAACTTATGGTTACCAAAGGGGAAAGGGGTGGGGAAGGATAAATGAGGAGTTTGGGATTAGCAGATACTATCTCCTATGTATAAAATAGATAAACAAGTGCCTACTATATAACACAGAGAACTATATTCAATATCCTGTAATAAACCATAATGGAAAAGAATATGAAAAAGAATATATATACACATATATGTATACATATGTATAACTGAATCACTTTGCTATATACCAGAAACTAACACAACCTTGTAAATCAATTATACTTCAACAAAAAGTAAATAAATAGACTATGAATGTTGCAGAGGTTCAGGGTAGAAGGAAGAAATTCCAGCCTGGAGTAGTGTGTAAAGTCTTTGTGGAGTTACATCATATCAGGACTCCATGTATTGTACCTCTTCCTGACCCAGCAGCTCCCAAAACCTCCATGGTGATAAGAGTTGGGAGATGTTTGCCATGGCTAAAATCATCAAAAGTTTCAAGGACATACAAGGCATAATTTATTCAGCTATTCAACAAGTAAGTCCTTACTGAGCAGTTACTTTGAGACAGGCACTCTCTAGGTACTTAGACTACATGAGTGACAAAAACATGCAAAGTTTGTGTCAGTTAAGGAGTTTAGGTTAGGGCAAAGAATTATCATAAAATAAGCAATAAACATAATAAACGAATTATATGATGTGATAGAAAGTGATACCAATATCAAGAAACAAGAAAAATCTCAAATAAACAAGCTAATATTACATTACTGAAAGGAACTGGAAAAAAAAAAAAAAGAACAAATAAACCCCAAAGTTGGTGGGAAAATGGAAATAACAAAGATCAGAATAGAAAAAAAAATTAAACAGAGACTAAAAGACAATTAAAAAATGAATAAATCTAAAATCTGGTTCTTTGAAAAGAAACAAAATTGATAAACCTTTAACTAGATTCACCAAGAAAAAAGAGAGAGGGCTCAAAATAATACAACTATAAATGAAAGAAGAGACATTACAATGAACACCACAGAAATAAAAAGGATCTTAAGAGACTACTATGAATAATTATATGCCAACAAATATGACAACCTAGAAGAAATGGATACATTCCTAAAACATACAACCCAACCTACCAAGACTGAACCATGTAGAAAAAAAAATCTGAGCAGAGTGATTACTAGTAAGGATATTGAATCAATTAAAAAAAACCCAGGGCTTCCCTGGTGGTGCAGTTGGAGCATGGGCTGGGCCCATGGCTCATGGGCCCAGCCATGAGCCATGGCTCATGGCTGGGCCCATGAGCCATGGCCGCTGAGCCTGTGCGACTGGAGACTGTGCTCCACAATGGGAGAGGCCACAACAGTGAGAGGCCCGTGTACCGCAAAAAAATAAATTAATTAATTAAAAAAACAGCAAACAAAAGTCTGGGATCAGCTCATCAGATCACTGGTGAAGTCTAACAAATATTTAAAGAAGAATACTTTAAATATTAGTATTCTAATATTTAAGGAAATACAAATCCTTCTCAAACTCTTCCAAAAAATAGAGAAGGAAACACTTCCAAACACCTTTTATGAGGTCAGCATTAACTTGATACCAAAAACATACAATGAAACCACAAGAAAGAAAATTATAGGCCCATATACCTGATGAACATAGATATAAAATTTCTCAATGAAATAATAAATCAAATTCAGTAATACATTAAAACTGTCATTCACCATGATCAAGTGGGATACATTCCATGGATGAAAAGATGGTTAAACGTCCACAAATCAGTCAATGTGACACACCACATTAACAAAATGAAGGATAAAAGTTATCTGATCAACTCAATAGATGCAAAAAAAGACATCTGACAAAATTCAAATCCATTTATGATAAAAACTCTCAACACAGTAGGTATAGAGGGAACGTACCTCAACATAATAAATGCCATATATGATAAGCCCATAGCTAATATCATACTCAATGATAAAAAGCTAAAAGCTTTTCTCTAAGTTCAGGAACCAGACAATGATGCACACTCGGGCACTTTTATTCAACACAGTATTGGAAATCCTAGCCAGAGCAATTAGGGAAGAAAAGGAAATAAAATGCATCCAAATTGGAAAGAAAGAAGTAAAACTGTCACTATTAGCAGATGACAAATATTATAAATACCCAGAAAACCCTAAAGACTCCAACAGAAAACTGTTAGAACTAATAAATTTAGTAAAGTTGCAGGATACAAAATCAATATATAAAAATCTGTTGTGTTCTATACACTAGTACTGAAATATCAGAAAGAGAAATTAAAAAAACAATTCCATTTACAATTGCATCAAAAAAATAAAATAAAATACTTAGGAATACACTTAACCAAGGTAGTGAAAGACCTGTACACTAAAAATTATGACATTAATAAAAGAAAATAAAGAAGACACAAATAAATGGAAAGATATGCATTAGAAGAATATCCTGAAAATGTCCATACTACCCAAAGCAATATACAGATTCACTGTAATCCCTACCAAAATTCCAAAGGCATTTTTCAGAGAACTAGAACAAACAATCCTAAAATTTGCATAGAACCTTCAAATAGACAAAGCAATCTTGAGAAAGAACAAAGCTGGAGGCATCCCATTCCCTGATTTCAAATTACAAAGCTGTAGTGATCAGAACAGTATGGTATTGGCATAAAAACAGATACATAGATCAATGAAACAGAATAGACAGCCCAGAAATAAACCTATGCATATACAGTCAACTAATTTATGATGAAGGAGCCAAGAATACACAATGGAGAAAGGACAGTCTCTCCAATAAATGAATGATGTTGGGAAAACTGGATGGCCACAGGCAAAAGAATGAAACTGGACCACTAGCTTACACTGTACACAGGAATTAACTCAAAATTGTTTAAAAATTTGAATGCAATACCCGAAACCATAAATCCATCCAGATGAAAACATAGGCAGTAAGCCTATGACAAACATCTGAGAAAAGATAGAGCCAAAAAATGAAAAAAGAAAAATATAGTTAGGTGGTACAAATTACTAGTATCAAGAATTTTAAAAGAGAGAAATCAACACAGATCCTAATTAAATTTAAAAAATAATAAGAGGGTGCTGGGGAAGATTGCATTTTCTGGAAATGGCTCAAACATTTCCATCTCACATGCCTTTTTTCCAATGTAATTTTGACATTCCTCCCATTCAGAGATGTGATCTTTGTTCTCTCCCTTGAATCTAGGTGGATGTGTGACTATAGAAGATAAGATTTTATGTGACTTCTAAGGCTAGGTCACAAAAAGTCATAACTTTCTAGCTGGTTCTCTTGGGATACTAGCTATTGTCATGGTGAGAGTTTAGGTAAGCTATTCCATGGTATTGCTGCCTTGGGACCTATTTTGTTTGGCCAAGTGGCCTACAGGGACTACAGGGACCTATACTAGTCCTCTCATTGTAAGCACACACTCTCGATTAATAGCCTGCAGTGTCACAAGCAAATGCAAGTTCTTGATATGACTTCCCCAACAGCCTTTGTGATAAACAATCTTTCCCACCTCCCAGGGCCTTCCCCTTGTGCATCTCTTAGATAAGACCTTCTCGGAGTTTACCAAAATCCTACTTTTTTTGGTTTGAATTAACCAATTGGGCCTTAGCCTGAGAACCCCAAGGTACTCCAGGAACAGAGGCCATGGATCGTAATAAAGGTGTGTGTCCCAAGTCCAGTCTGTCTCTCTGCTTGCACCCTGCTTTGATCTTCTCATGTGGGCCCTCGAGGTGTGTCATGTACTTCCTCCAGGACCTGTGAGTAACAGACTTCTCCATTTCAATTTCTGTTTTGATCTATTACTATTGAACCCATGGCTCACCATCCAGCATACTGTGCTTCACTTCACAAATGTTAATTTAATAACATATAACATGGAACCTAGCCATTAGTTAGGGTAAGTCTAAGCAGACTTTGGAGAAGACCACATGGGTAGGAACCAGGATTCCCTTGCCCATAGCTCTGATTGAGCTCCCAGCAAGCACCAGTTTGCCAGCCATATAAATGAGCCTTCATGAAAGTTAATCCTCAAGCCCCAGCTGATGACATGTACAGAAACAAGCTGCCCCAATGAGTCCAGCCCAAACTGCAGCATAATAAATATAAGAATTTGTTGTCATTTTATCATAACAAATCCACTAAAATTTCAGGTAATATGTTAAGCATCAATAGATATAGAGGTTAAGAATAAATTTATGTCAATAAATTTAAATATTTAGGTGAAATAGACAAATTACCAGAAAAACACCATTTACTGAAATAGATTCAAGGAAAGATAAAACACATAAAACGTCCTATATCTATTAAATAAATTGAATTAACGAAAACATCCTCCAGAAAAGAGGCTTAACCAAAATCCTCCTCCTCCTCAAAAAAAAAAGATTCACTCAAATTTTATCAGTCATTTAAGAAATAACACCAATCTTACATTATACTCCCATTATGATAGAATAGCCTTTATCAGACTAACCATCCTGCCAAGAACAACTATAAAAGCTAGACAAAATATACAATGCAAGAATATGAAGATATTTGAGATCTACCAAGAATACTAAAAAGAAAGGAGGGATACACTATGAAATGAGCTCCATACATGCCATTTCTTTTTTCTCAGGGATTGGTTGATTTAAATTGTGAGGCCTTGCACTAACTAGTAACCAGGGCTTAAAAAGTCTTATTGCTCTCAGGATTTGGCATTTTCTAGAGGATTAGTCTTTGAGAGGTGAAGAAAACCCCAGTATTGTATGCCCTGAGTTCTAAGTGTAATTTCCCTACAAGTTATTTTCTGAATCCTCAGCCCTTTATATTCCTGTTACTTCTCAGGAACTAAATATAGTACTGAAGCTGGGACCCTAAAGAACTGAGCAAGGATGTAAACACTCCTGCAAAGTTTATGGCCCAACAAGTTGAAATATTTCCAATAACTCTGTAGTACTTCAGTTGAGACCCAAAAGAGCTGCAACACAGAAGTGATAGTTATTCCCTAGGATTAAAAGTGAACTAAAAAATTTCAGGGGCAAATATAGCCTAACATACCCACCTGACTAGATCTAAATGATCTGTCTAGAATTTGTCAGCCTTCAAGAAGAAAATTGAATCCTCTTTGAAAGAAAATAAAATCATAAAGAATCTCTATTACATTTTACGCAGAATGTCCAGCATTTGGTCAAAAATCACTAGTCATGCCAAGAAAATACACACGATAACTGCAAACCAGAAAAATAAATAGACATTACAAGAAGACCCCAAGAGATCCATATATTAGAATTATCAGACTTTAAAAGAACTGTTAAAGATTTATTCCAAAACTTCAGGAAATGATGCAGAATTTCATCACAACACAGAATACTATTAATAGTATTAAACTGATATTACAAGACAAAGAAAAAGACTGATATTAAAATTTTACATGAATAGACAGAATACTGGATTACTTACGTTAGAGATATACCAGTAGAAAATATGTAGAATGAAGGACAGAAAGAAAAAAGAGGGTGGAAATTTAAAGAGAAGAAAACATATACAGGAAATGGTAAACAGAATTTTACTTTATTGGAGTCATAGAAGTAGAGGAAAGAAAGAATGCGCAAAGCTATATTTGAAAAAAATATGGCTGAGAATTTCCCAAATGTGAAAATAGACATCATGCCAGAAATGCAAGATATCTGCAAGCACCAAGAAAATACCTACAAAGAAAATCCACCTAGGGATATAAGGTATAAGTGCTAAAAACTAAAGAGGAATTTTAAAAAACTGTAAAAACAGACAAAACAGGGACAATAATAATGACAATTTTTCAATAGAAACAATGGGAACCAGAAAACAATGTAGCAACATCATCAAAGTGTTGTAAGAAAATAATTGCCAAGTTAGAATTTATACCTCATCAACAGTTAGAAATAAACAACATAAACATATGTTTAGACAAAAATAAACTGAAAAAGGTTATCATCAGCAGTCCTGCAATAAAAGAAATACTAATGGAAATTCTTCAGATAAAAAAAAAAATCCTAGAAAGAAGTACAATCAAATAGGAAGGAATGAAGAACACCAGAAAGAATAAATATTTGAACTCTAAATAAACATTGAGGGAGACCTTCAAGATAGTGGAGGAGTAAGACATGGAGATCAACTTCCTCCCCACAAATACATCAAAAATACATCTACATGTGGAAGAACTCCTACCTACTGAATGCTGTCGGAAGACCTCAGACTTCCCAGAAGGCAAGAAAATCACCACGTACCTGGGTAGGGCAAAAGAAAAAAGAATAAACAGAGACAAAGAATAGGGGGGACAGGACCTGCACCTCTGGGAGGGAGCTGTGAAGGAGGAAAAGTTTCCGCACACTAGGAAGCCCCTTCACTGGCAGAGATGGGGGGTGGGCAGGGGGGAAGCTTTGGAGCCACGAAGAAGAGAGCAGCAACAGGGGTGCAGAGGGCAAAGCGGAGAGCTTCTCACACAGAGGATCAGTGCCGACCAGCATTCACCAGCCTGAGAGGCTTGTCCACTCACCTGACCTGGGGGCATGGGGGCTGGGAGCTGAGGCTTGGACTTCGGAGTGCAGATCCCAGGGAGAGGACTGGGGTTGGCTGCGTGAACACAGCCTGAAGGGGACTAGTGCGCCACAGCTAGCCAGGAGGGAGTCCGGGAAAAAGTCTGGACCTGCCGAAGAGGCAAGAGACAATTGTTTCAGGATGCACAAGAAGAGGGGATTCAGAACACCACCTAAACGAGCTCCAGGGACAGGGGCAAGCCTCAGCTAGCAGCATGGACACCAGAGACGGGCATGAAATGCTAAGGCTGCTGCTGCAGCCACCAAGAAGCCTTTGTACAAGCACAGGTCACTATCCACACCCCCCCTCCCGGGAGCCTGTGCAGCCCGCCGTTACCAGTGTCCCACGATCTAGGGACAACTTCCCCGGGAGAACGCAGGGAGCGCCTCAGGCTGTTACAAAGCCATTCAGGCTCGCCCCGCATTCCGTACCCCTCCCTCCCCCCAGGCCTGACTGAGCCAGAGCCCCCTAATCAGCTGCTTCTTTAACCCCTTCCTGTCTAGCTAGGGAACAGATGCCCTCAGATGACCTACATGCAGAGGCGGGGCCAAATCCAAAGCTGAACCCCAGGAGCTGTGCGAACAAAGAAGAGAAAGGGAAATCTCTCCCAGCAGCCTCAGGAGCAGCGGATTAAATCTCCACAATCAACTTGATGTAGCCTGCCTCTGTGGAATACCTGAATAGATAACAAAGCATACCAAAATTGAGGCAGTGGACTTTGGGAGCTACTGTAGACTTGTGGTTTGCTTTCTGCATCTAAATTGTTTTTAGTTTTATGTTTATTTTAGTTTAGTATTTAGAGCTTATCATTTGTAGATTTGTTTATTGATTTTGTTGCTCTCTTCCTTTTTTTATACATATATATATATATTGCTTTTTTCCTTTTTCTGAGTGTGTATATGTATGATGTTTTGTGTGACTTTGTCTGTATAGCTTTGTTTTTACCATTTGTCCTAGGGTTCTGTCTCTCCGTATTTTTAATTTTTTTATTTTAATAAATTTTGGCCCTTGTTGTGATTGGTGAATTTGATTTTTGGTTTGGCTGCTCTCTTCTTTCTTTCTTCTTTTTTTTATTACTTAAAATTTTAAAAAAAAATTTTAATAATTTTCTCTCTCTCTCTCTCTCTCTCTCTCTTTCTTTATTCTTTCTTTCTTTCTTCTCCCTTTTCTTCTGACAGGGTCTTGGCAATCTGGCCGGGTGACAGGCCTGAGCCTCTGAGGTGGGAGACCCAAGTTCAGGACATGGGTCCACCAGAGGCATCCCGGCCCCACATAATATCAAACAGCGAAAGCTCTCCCAGAGATCTCCATCTTAATGCTAAGACACAGCTCCACTCAAAAACCAGCAAGCTATAGTGCAGGAGACCCTATGCCAAACAACTAGAAAGACAGGAACATAACACCATCCATTAGCAGAGAGACTGCCTAAAATCACAATAAGTTCACACCACCAGACATGGTGCTGCCCACCAGAAAGACAGGATCCAGCCTCATCCACCAGAACACAGGCACCAGTCCCCTCCAACAGGAAGCCTACACAACCCACTGAACCAACCTTACCCACTGGGGCAGACAAAAAAAACAACAGGAACTATGAACCTGCAACTTATGAAAAGGAGACCCCAAACACAATAAGTTAAGCAAAATGAGAAGACAGAGAAACAGACAGCAGTTGAAGGAGCAAAGTAAAAACCCACCAGACGAAACAAACGAAGAGGAAATAGACAGCCTACCTGAAAAAGAATTCTGAGTAATGATAGAAAAGATGATCCAAAATCTTGGAAACAGAATGGAGAAAATACAAGACACGTTTAACAAGGACTAGAAGAATTAAAGCGCAAACAAACAATGATAAACAACACAATAAATGAAATTAAAAATTCTCTAGAATGTATCAATAGCAGAATAACTGAGGCAGAAGAACAGATAAGTGACCTGGAAGATAAAATAGTGGAAATAACTACTGCATAGCAGAATAAAGAAAAAAGAATGAAAAGAATTGAGAACAGTATCAGAGACCTCTGGGACAACATTAAACGCACCAACATTCGAATTATAGGGGTCCCAGAAGGAGAAGACAAAAAAAAAAGGAACTCAGAAAATATTTGAAAACCTAGAAACAAATGACACTGAAAACATGATGACCCAAAATCTATGGGATGCAGCAAAACAGTTCTAAGCGTGAAGTTTACAGCAAAACAACCCTACCTCAAGAAATAAGAAACATCTCAAATAAAAAACCTAACCTTATACCTAAAGCAATTAGAGAAACAAGAACAAAAATCCCCCAAAGTTAGCAGAAGGAAAGAAATCATAAAGATCAGATTAGAAATAAAAGAAAAAGAAATGAAGGAAACTATAGCGAAGATCAAAAAAACTACAAGTTGGTTCTTTGAAAATATAAAAAAAATTGATATACCACTAGCTAGACTCATCACGAAAAAAGGGAGAAGACTCAAATCAATAAAATTAGAAATGAAAAAGGAGAAGTAACAACTGACACTGCAGAAATGCAAAGGATCATGAGAGAGTACTAATAGCAACTATACGCTAATAAAATGAACAACCTGGAAGAAATGGACAAATTCTTAGAAAAGCACAACCATCCAAGACTGAACCACGAAGAAATAGAAAATATGAACAGACTAATCACAAGCACTGAAACTGAAACTGTGATTAAAATTCTTCCAACAAACAAAAGCACAGGACCAGATGGCTTCAGAGGAGTATTCTCTCAACATTTAGAGAAGAGCTAACACCTATCCTTCTCAAACTCTTCCACAATATAGCAGAGGGAGAAACACTCCCAAACTCATTCTATGAGGCCACCATCACCCTGATAGCAAAACCAGACAAAGAAGCCACAAAAAAAAGAAAATTACAGGCCAATATCACTGATGAACATATATGCAAAAATCCTCAACAAAATACTAGCAAACAGAATCCAGCAGCACATTAAAGGGATCATGCACAGTGATCAAGTGGGGTTTATCCCAGGAATGCAAGGATTCTTCAATATACGCCAATCAATCAATATGATACAAATTGAAGGATAAAAACCATATGATCATCTCAATAGACGCAGAAAAAGCTCTCGACAAAATTCAACACCATTTTTGATAAAACCCTGCAGAAACTAGGCATAGACGGAACTTACCTCAACATAATAAAGGCCATATATGACAAACCCACAGCCAACACCATCCTCAATGGTGAAAAACTGAAACCATTTCCACTAAGATCAGGAACAAGACAAGGTTGCCCACCCTCAACACTATTATTAAAAATAGTTTTGGAAGTTTTAGCCACAGCAATCAGAGAAGAAAAAGAAATAAAGGAATCCAAATCAGAAAAGAACTGTCACTGTTTGCAGATGACATGATACTATACATAGAGAATCCTAAAGATACTACCAGAAAACTACTACAGCTAATCAATGAATTGGGTAAAGTAGCAGGATACAAAATTAATGCACAGAAATCTTGCATTCCTATACACTAATGATGAAAAATCTGAAAGAGAAATTAAGAAAACAACCATTTACCACTGAAAATTAAAGGATAAAATACCTAGGAATAAAGCTACCAAAGGAGACAAAAGGCCTGTATGCAGAAAACTATAAGACACCGACGAAAGAAATTAAAGATAATACAAACAGATGGAGAGATATACCATGTTCTTAGACAGGGAGAATCAACATTGTGAAAATAACTGTACTACCCAAAGCGAGCTACAGATTTAATGCAATCCCTATCAAACTACCAGTGGCATTTTTTCACAGAACTAGAACAAGAAATTTCACAATTTCTATGGAAACACAAAAGACCCTGAATAGCCAAGGCAATCTGGAGAAAGAAAAAGGCAGCTGGAAGCATCAGGCTCCCTGACTTCAGACTATACTACAAAGCTACAGTAATCAAGACAGTATGGTACTGGCACAAAAACAGAAATATAGATCAATGGAACAGGATAGAAAGCCCAGAGGTAAACCCCCACACACATGGTCACCTTATTTTTGATAAAGGAGGCAAGAATATACAATGGAGAAAAGACAGCCTCTTCAATAAGTGGTGCTGGGAAAACTGAACAGCTACATGTAAAAGAATGAAATTAGAACACTCCCTAACACCATACACAAAAATAAGCTCAAAATGGATTAAAGACCTAAATGTAAGGCCGAACACTATCAAACTATCAGAGGAAAACATAGGCAGAACACTCTATGACATAAATCACAGCAAGATCCTTTTTGACCCACCTCCTAGAGAAATGGAAATAAAAACAAAATAAACAAATGGGACCTAATGAAACGTCAAAGCTTTTGCACAGCAAAGGATACCATAAAGAAGACGAAAAGAGAACCCTCAGAATGGGAGAAAATATTTGTAAATGAAGCAACTGACAAAGGATTAATCTCCAAAATATACATGTAGCTCATGCAGCTCAATATCAAAAAAACAAACAACCCAATCCAAAATGGGCAGAAGACCTAAACAGACATTTCTCCAAAGAAGATATACAAATTGCCAATGAACACGTGAAAGGATGCTCAATATAACTAATCATTAGAGAAATGCAAATCAAAACTACAATGAGGTATAACCTCACACTGGTCATAATGGCAATCATCAAAAAAATCTATAAACAATAAATGCTGGAGAGGGTGTGGAGAAAAGGGAACCCTCTTGCACTGTTGGTGGGAATGTAAATTGATACAGCCACTATGGAGAACAGTATGGAGGTTCGTTAAAAAACTAAAAATAGAACTACCATAATACCCAGCAATCCCACTAGTGGGTATATACCCTGAGAAAACCATAATTCAAAAAGCTTCATGTACCACAATGTTCATTGCAGCACTATTTACAATAGCTAGGACTTGGAAGCAAACTAAGTGTCCATTGACAGATAAATGGAGAAAGAAGATGTGGCACATATATACAATGGAATATTACTCAGCCATAACAAGAAACGAAATTGAGTTATTTGCAGCGAGATGGATGGACTTAGAGACTGTCATACAGAGTGAAGTAAGTCAGAAAGAGTAAAACAAATACCATACACTAAAACATATATATGGAATCTAAAAAACAAAAATGGTTCTGAAGAACCTAGGGTCAGGACAAGAATAAAGATGCAGACATAGAGAATGGACTTGAGGACGTGGCGGGGGAAGGGTAAGCTGAGACGAAGTGAGAGAGTGGCATGGACATATATACACTACCAAATGTAAAATAGATAGCTAGTGGGAAGCAGCTGCATGGCACAGGGAGATCAGCTCAATGCTCTGTGTCTATCTAGAGGGGTGGGATAGAGAGGGTGGAATGGAGACACAAGAGGGAGGAGAAATGGGAATATATGTATAGCTGATTCAGTTTGTTATACAGGAGAAAGTAACACACCATTGTAAAGCAATTATACTCCAATAAAGATGTTAAAAAAATTAACTGTTTAAATCTATAATAACAATGCCAAATGGGGATAAAATATTGAAATAATTAAATTTTATGAAACAACATTTCATAAAGCAGGAAGGGATTAAATAGAGTAAATTATAATATTCTTGCATTGTCTAGGAAATAGAAATAGTGCTAATGGAAAGTAAACTGTAATGAGTCTAGAACACATGTTGAAATCCTTAGTGCAGCACTTTTGAACAGAAATGGCTGCAATAATGGACACATTCCATAATCTGTGCTGTTCTACAGTACAACCGTTGGTCACACATGCCTACTGAGTACATAAAGTATGGCTAGTGGGATGGAGGAACTGAATTTTAACCTTCATTTAATTTAAATTTAAATAGCCACATGTGGTTAGTAATTACTGTATTGAACAGTACAGCTCTTGAAAAATCCCATAAAAAGTGTAAAAGAATATACTATTAACAAACTAATGAAGGACTTCCCTGGTGGCACTGTGGTTAAGAATCTGCCTGCCAATGCAGGGGAATGGGTTCAATATCGAGTCAAAGAAGATCCCACATGGCGTGGAGCAACTAAGCACATAAGCCACAACTTCTGAGCCCATGCACCTAGAGCCCGTGCTTCACAACAAGAGAAGCCACCACAATGAGAAGCCCACGCACTGCAATGAAGAGCAGCCCTGCTCAGCAACTGGAGAAAGCCCACAGGCAGCAATGAAGAGCCAACGCAGCCAGAAATAGATAACTAAATTCATAAAAAAAAAATACACTAACGAAGAAGGAGGATAAGAATTTTTTTAAACGTGCTTTATCTAAAATGAGACAAGAAAGGAGAAAAAATAACAAAGAACAAATAAAAACCACCACCAACAACAAAAAAACAAATAGTAAGGTAGTAGATTTAAACACAAATAGGTAGGAAATTACATTAAATATGGATGAAGGGGACACCCCAAGAAAATTCTATGATAGACCAGTAAATTAAAAAATGTGTATTTTGCTTCTAAGAGGTATACCTGAAATATGAAATTACAGAAATGATGAAAGTAAAGAATATAAAAAATATATACCATGCATACACTAACAACAACCAAAAGAACTATAAAATATCAGAAAAAGGCTTTAAAGGAGAGAGTATTATTGAAGATTAAAAGGGAAGTTTTATAATAAGAGTCAATTCAACAGAAAGATAGAAAATCCCAAGATTGCATACCTAATATCATGGCCTTCAAACACATGAAGCAAAAATTAATAAAATTATAAAGAGAAATAGATAAAATAGATAAATAATGTTTGATATTACCTGATAGAACAAGGAGCTACAGAAGATTTGAATAAGATTAACCAGATTGACCTAACTGGCTAATAAAGACAGTAAATACAGAAATACATATTCTTTTCAAGTGCACATGGAATATTTACCAAAATCCTAGTCAAAATACCATCGGGGTGTGTGTGTGTGTGTGTGTGTGTGTGTGTGTGTGTATGAGAAAACTGACAAATGAGTTCTATAATATTATATATACATGGAAAGTTAAAAAGTCCAAAAAAGCCAGGATAGTCTTGAAGATGAAGAACAAATTGAAGACATACACTTCTAGAAATAAAGACAATACAAAGCTACAAAAATTAAAATAGCTAAATATTTGCAGGGGAAAAAAAAGGATTTTTAAAAAAGTAACCATTGGAATAAAAAGGTCCAGAAACAGAACCACAAATTTATATTACTTGAATCAAGAGAAAGTTCTACTGTAGTGCACTGCACTGAAAAAAAAAAACCCTGATCCCCATTTTCACATAATACATGAAAATAGAATCCAAGTGGTTTTTAAACATAAAAAGCATCTTGCAGAAAATCTTTATCACTGCTGATAGGGAAGGATTTTTCAAGCAGAGCATAAATATGATTAATAAAAATGGATTAACTGGACTTCCTTAAAATTAAAACTTGTTTATCAAAACTACGTTAGGGTATAAAGAGGTGAGCCTCAGAGAAGGATAAGATATTTTTAACAGTTATATATGACAAGAGCTCTTTTCTAGAATCTATAAAGATCCTACAAATCAATAAGAGAAAGAGACAACATAATAAAACAATGGGCAAAAGATTTAAACAGGCACTTCGTAAGAGTGGACACTACACAACTAACAAACATGTAAATAAAGAAATAAAAATGAAAACTCTGGATAGCTAAAATGAAAAAGTTTGACAATAACCAGTACTGGCAAAAGAGTGTGGAACACTTTTTGAATTTTTACACATTCTGGTGGAAATGTAAATTGGTAGAGCCACTTTTAAAATGCTTTGGCAATATGTACTAAAACTGAACATATAGATACCCTATGACCTAGCAATTTATCAATTTCATTTCTAAACTTGTGAACAATTAATATGTATGTGCAGAAAAATGTACAAGAATATTCACAGCAGCACTGCTCCAAACAATCAAAATCTGAAAATAATCATATCTATTGATAATAGAATTGATAAATAAATTGGGTACATCCATATTATGGAATATTATTCTGCAATAAGGATGAAAAAAACATTGTTACATGCAATAATTTGAAGGAATCTCACGAAAAATCTGTTTTTCTGGATATGGATGGGTTTATTTCTTGAAAAGTGCACAAATATATGTTATAATTCAGTAAAAGTTTACTTAAACATTTTAATATGACTGCTTTTTTGAGAATAGACTAAGGATGAGGTCAAGGGTAGAAGAATGAAGACATAAAGGAGTTTACTGCAGTAACCTAAGAACTGAATAACTTTTGTTCCAACAAGGAGTAGTGGGAATAAGAAATATTCTGTGTTAGTGCATATGTGTTATAGAAAGAGTGAATAGATTTGCGGATAGACTGGATGTGCTGTGAGAGAAAGGGAAGGTTCAAGGATAATTCCAAGTATCTGAATTTGAGCATCTAGAAAACTGAAGTTGCTATCAAATAAGATGGAAAAGGTTTTATTCCTCAAGTTTTGAGGAATAAAATTAGGAACTCAATTTTGCAGCTGTTAGGTTTAGGTTATCTATTAGACAGCCAGGTAGAGCTGTTGAGTACATCATTGCATCAATGAATCTGCATCAGGGAAGAAATCTGGGTATAAGATATAAATCTGGAGTCATCAACATTCTAAGTGTATCTGGAACCATGAAATCAACCAGGAAGTGTGCAATGTTAGAGTTAAAAAAAAAAGGCGGGGGACAAAAAATTGAGGCCTGGGACACTTCAACATTAAGAGAAAATTGAGGAGAAGAGAAGTAACCAGCAAAAGAAACAGAGAAAGACTGAGTCAGGAGAGAAGAAAACCATAGGACTAAAGTGTTCTACCAGTGAAATGAAGAACATGTGTAAAGTAAAAGAGACCAAGTGGATTAAATAAGATGATATTTGACTTGTGAGTTGAGCAATATGGGGTTGTTTATGATGATGAAACTAATGCTGGTGGAGGGCTGGGAACAAATGCTTAATTGGAGCATATGTAAAAGAGAATGGATAGATTAATACATACATATGTATATATATATACATATATATATATACACACACATATGTGTATATATAGTCACATACATACACATTACAAATGTAATGTTAAGCAAGAGAAGGCACATACAAAAAAGTACATGCCCTGTAATTCCACTTATAAAACCAAAAACAGACATTACCAAACCACTATGTCAGAAGTCAGGAAACTTGATTCAGGGGAGCTGTTTTTGGAAGCGAGCATAAAGGGGGCCTCTGGGGTGGTGGTAATGTGATGTTCCAGGTGTTTTTTTGTTTTTTGCGGTACGTGGGCCTCTTGCTGTTGTGGCCTCTCCCGTTGTGGAGCACAGGCTCCGGACGCGCAGGCTCAGCGGCCATGGCTCATGGGCCCAGCCGCTCCGCGGCATGTGGGATCTTCCTAGACCAGGGCACAAAACCGTGTCCCCTGCATCGACAGGCGGACTCTCAACCACTGTGCCACCAGGGAAGCCCCCAGGTGTTATTTTAATGAATATGTTCAATCTGTGAAAAATAATCAAGTATACACTTACAATATGTGCATTTTCCGTTTTAAAAGCAAAAAGTAGGTGTGCACAAGAACTAGACATGGAAATATAGAAAACTCATTAGAGAAACTAGTCATGAATGGAAGCAAAGAAATGAGGTGGTAGCTGGTAGGGGAGATGAAGTCCAGATTTGATTTTGCTGTTCTCTTTCTTTTCTGTTTGGTAGGAAAAAGAGTATGTCTGTACACAAATGTGGCAATACAGTTAGGCAGAAAGAAGCTGATCATGTAGGAGACATAGAAAAGAATTGGTTGGAGTGATGTCCTTGTGTAGGTCAGAGAGGACATCCAGCACACATGCGACATGCTTGTTGTGATCACACATGTATGAGTTAACATGGAAAACTGCAGGTGCAACTGTAGATCAAGGAATTGGAGATTTGTTTATATCTCATCTACCTTTCTGAGCCTGTCTTGCCTCAAGCTTCAGGGTCGGCCAACTTTGGTCCCCTTCTCTGAAACATTCTTCTGTGTTCATTAAATCCAGAAAGAATCAACTATATTTCTGGTTAAGCTAAATGAGTTTCAGCTAAAACATTGCATGAGATAGTATTCTACCTTTTACCTTTTGAGCCTTTTCTCTCAGTGGGATGAAAATTTTGCCACTAGTTAAAAGACTTTCAGTCATCAGCAAAAAGTTAAAGAGAATTGGGAACTGGATGGAAAAAGTGAAAAGTAGACGATATTAACGTCTAAAGAAATTTCCTGAAGTCCCCTTGTGTAACTCGGGTATATCACTACCTATAATACATGTAACTATGAGATGATTCCTGTTTAGGCTTTTTAAGGTAGACTGATCATGGGGAACTGTGTTTACACATGGTCCATGATCTGTCTTATTTCTAATCATCACTAGTTTCCCAAAAAAAAGATAAGTAGGGGAATTTTCTAGCCATTCTTCCTGAATCCACATTACCAAAGAACTGTTAAAGATGAAGGAAGGTGTTTCTCGGTTTCTGTGAATTCAAAGGATCTGTGCTGCCCTAGGGCATGTTCATCTGTCAGGATTCCTCTCTCCAGAAGCCTCCTTGAATTCTCATTCCTTCCCCCATGTGTCCCTCACCCTAAGCCCTTTTGTTCTGCTTCTCACTTACTCATAGATAAAAATTTGTTGTATTTTATGACACAAACTTTAAAAAAGTTATTGAGTTTAACACATGTATTTCATTTCAGTTGTTTGAGCTCTCCTGAGGTGAACATAAAAGTAAATAAAATATGGCCACTGCTATGCCTAAGTTTCTCACATAATTTCTGGTTTTGATAATGAAGTGTCTGACAAAGTACAATAGAGTTGTTAGAAACATTGATTCTGGAATCAGAAAGACCTGTATTTGAATACTGATTTCATCACTTACTGTCTTAAGCTACGTCATCTGTAAAATGAAGATGATCACCTGAGGCAAACTTACCATAAGGCAATCAGGCTTAAGCTCACGACCCCTCACTGATGGACTCCCTTGGAAGCCCTGGTGAAGGCCCTCACAATGTGTTCATAAACTTTTAGTCCTGTAAAATATTATAAAAATTAGATACTTTGGCTTCTTCTTAAGAGTCCCCTCCCCCCAATTTTATAAGCTTCATGTCTCTCCCACAAAACGTGGTCCTTCCATGATGGTAATAATAAATGTATATGTTTGTGAAGAGAATTAAATACAGTGAAACTTTTTCTGCTCTCTCATATCCTTCTCCCTTTACCAAAAAATTTCTCATTGTCATCTGTATTTTAGCTTGATATACTCCCTCAGAGAAGCTTTCCAGACCCCTCCTCCACTCTAAGTCAGGTACAGGGGTTCACTATTCCCTAAGCACTCTCACTTCTACTTGTTGACAATGAATTATAATTAAATGATTATTTCTATAGTTGGTTGCTTTTGTGTGTGTGTCCTCTGCTAGAATGTAAACTCTATAAAAGAAAGGTCTGTATCTATCATGTTTATCATGGTATGATAATCCCCTATGCCTGTAAATGAGCTAATAAACTGATAATCCATTAATGATGATGAATTGATTTAATAATCAATGAATTAATATCTGACACGAAGTGCAAATGAATAATTATTTTCATTAATGTACAAGCACTTCATTAATATACAAGTAAAACTATAATTAGTACTATTAAGATAACAACTAAAATGTATTTTCAAATTGAGGTATTTTATTTTGTATCTGACAAAATCTTAGAGGCCTCATATGGAAGTCTATATAAGGGGGTGAAAAAACTTAAATTTATGCAATTATAACCATATATTTTACTTGTGGATTTTATTTTAATTAACTGATGTGGAATTTTTTTTATTACTACAGATAGACAATTACCGCACAATTCATCTTATGCAAAAAAGCCAAGTTCAGTAAATAGGCCATCAACTTAACTGTGTAGTTCTTGAGAATAACAGTGAGTGGGAAAAAAATTCCTCTTCAAACTCACGCTATAGTTCAGTGACAACTGGGCTGAAATTCTAGCTCGGACACTTACTGGTTGTAGGATTTGAGAAAAGTTGCTTAATTTTTCTAACTTTTAGTTTTCTCATGAAGTGATGATAATACATTCCTCACATTGTTGTTGTAAACACTGTCAGCCAATGAATAAAATCTTACCACAATACTGAGCAAAGAGAAAGTGTTTGTTCATTGTTAGCTATCTTTATTTTTTAAAGTATAAATAAATTTTAACTAAAAGTTCTAATTACACTACGCTATTTGGCAATATCAAGTAGATAATGTCTTTGATTTATTCAACAGAAAAACTCTATTTAGAATTTTGGATTAAATTTTTTAAGCACATTTTGATTTGGGTTCATACAAAGACCGATTTAACATGACTCTGATAGTACACTAGAAGATAAACTTTTGAACAAAACACAATTTTGTTAGTCACTATTCTGATTGGAAAGAAATAAAGAAATAACACTGACCAGGAACACATGCAATAGTAATTATCAGGAACAGATTGTAATTCCTTAAATATTCTTTTGAAATAATAGTACAGCGTTATTTCTGAACGTTAGATGTTCCATATCAAGGATGAATACTTTTTCCAGCTCTGGTCTGGAAATACTGTACTGCACATACTGGAGTAAGAAAATTCTGTGGAATATATTCCAGTAATCTCGTGGGCAACGTGGAGTGCTGTATCCTGAGAAAGTAGGAAACTTCTCATGAGAATGTTTGAAATGTCACTCCGGTTCAGTTTCGATCAGAGTGCAGGTGGCTCTACAAAGCGTTTGCTGGAGGCTTCATGTTTATACAGTTGTTTCTTCCAGGATGCTATTGATTGGTTAGGCAACTAATAAAACAAGCAGACTTGCTTTCATCTCTGAGCATTTTGGGGCTTCTAAAAGATAGAGAAGTGGTTTTAATTAGGACATGTTCTCTTCACTTATTTTACTTTTTAATTCTTTTTTCTTACTTGACCATTCCAATCCACATCCTTCTCCTATTTCAGAATCTGTCTCCTGGCTCATGATTCCAAAGCCCCAGATGCTTAGAAGGCAAACAATCCTGAGGAAGACATTCTTCCTGGATTCTTTAGGCAGAAGCCCTTAACATCAGAAATATCAACGGGCCTGATTGTCCCGATTTCATCAATTTCTATTCAGAGTTACTTATTTTACTTATACTCTAAGTCTATATGGGTCAAAATTTATTAGTTGAAAGTAAAACTAAAATTTATTATGGAATTTATGAAAAATATCCTTAACATAAGATGTTCTATACTTTATATGACAGCATGAACATATGAAAGCATGTTGTACACTAAATCATTGTATATGTGTGTGTATTATATGTGTAGATGGGTAGATGTGACATGTATATATACATGACACAGATAAATTGACATGTATCTATACAGGACACAGAGTTTTAAAATTTATAATAAACTTGTATTTTTAGAATATTTATCCTCTATACTCTATAGATTCTCTTAATTTATATTTCCATATTTTTTCTCACACATTTGTGGTATTGCTTTCTATCTCTATTTTCTATGTCCTTTCAAATGATCCAAAAGTATATCTTTGATTTTATAATGAATGTCCAAGGAAAATTAAACACAATATTCAAAATATAATTCAAAGACTACAAATAGAATTTGTCAGAGAGCTATGCAGAATAAACTGTGGGAAAAAAAGTGATTTTTTCCCCCAAGAAAACTTTAAAAAATAGGAAAAAGATGGGAAGTATTAAAATCCAACCACATAAATTAGCATATAAAATGGAATTAAAGTATTTCCAAAGAGGAACATAAAATGAAAAAATGCTAGTGTGATTCAAATAATGGTAATCAGCTAAGAAAATGAATTATCACATAATTACTGTATCTTTTGTCTCAAATAAGACAATTCTTTCATTTATAATTCATTCAGAATGTTTCAAGAATCTAAAAGAAAAAGATAAAAAGATTCATTTTGATAGAACTTAAACTGTTTTACAAATATGAAATATTATTGAAAACATTTTCTTATAATGTGATTTAATTAATTTTAATGAACACTCTTATAGAATCATAGCTGATCAAAATTCTGAAGAAGGAATGCAGTATAATGCACCACAGTGCTTCTCATCATGTGGTCCCCAGGCCAGCAGCATCAGCATCACTTGGGAATTGGTTAGAAATGCAAATTCTCAGGCACTACCCCAGACCTACTGCATCAGAAACTCTGGGGGTGGGACCTAGCAATTTGTGTTTTAACAGCTCTTCAGGTGATTTTAATGCACTGCAATTTGAAAACCACTAGTAAACTGGTTAATAATGTTTACTCTGGAAGCAGACTGATAGACTGATAGTTCCTATCTCAAATTTGCTACCAGTTAACTGAGTGGCTTTCATCAAACAACTCTAATATATTGTTCTTCTGTTTCCCTTTTGTAAAATGGGACAGAGGTAACATTATCTCATTGAATTGTAGTGAAGATTAAATGAATTAATAGGTGGAGAGCACCTAGGCCATTTTTGGATACAGAGACAACAATAAATGTTATCAGTTGTCATTATATATTTGAAGCCAAGTTCCACTGAAAGTAAATAACTTGGTCAAGGTCATACAGCTAGTGTCACTTAAAGAATAACACCCCCCCCCCAAGCTTTCTCTACTCACATGCATGATTTTTTTCACAGCTGGGAACTGTTGAAAGTCACCACATTTTCTCTAAACAACTTAGTAGACTAACCACATACACATACAGTATTTTTACAATATATTATGTCTTGGCCTGATTCTTCATTTTGCATTTTTAATGATATGCACTTGAAAAGGCTCTCAGCAACCTTATAACAAAATGATTAAGAAATAACCTTTTCATCTCTTTTTTTAAGAGAGTGATAACCATAAATAAGCGTTATTTCATAATCAGTATATGCAGCATGTGCCCAAAATTATGGAAGTGTTAGTAGAAGGAAGATAATGAGATTGACAGCTACTATAATAGCAAATAAAAACCTATACCTTCTATGTTACATCAACAGGAAGAGAGTTAAGTGTTCCTAACAAAATATGTTATGAAATTTGGGGAAAGGAAGCAAGGAAACAGTAAAAATAAGCATGCATTAATATAATATTAGCTTCTTTAACAAATACATTTAAAATCGTACAATAGCTCAAACACAATAGGAAGTGTATTTCTAGTCTTGGAATCACCCACTTCAGGAGTTCCTGGTCTGTGGGCAAATTACCCCCTTAGCAACAAAGGCTTCTTCTATCTTGTAGCTCCACTATCTCCAAAGGTCTTGTTGTAATCTTCACCCTGTTGAGAAAAGTGGACAAAAAACATGGAGTGGGTACACCCACTTCTTAAAAGCCTTATCCTAGAAATGGAGGCCCTCGGTACCCTCATATTCCCTCCACAAGAACTCAGTTATTGGTCACAGCTAACGGCAGGGAGATGGGTATACGGGTCAGCTGTGCACTAACCCCAACCAGCCACACTGCATTTACATATCTGATGCCAATGTACAGTCAGAGAGGTGATAGGTCAACGATAGATTTAGACATGACAATTTGAACTTTTTGTTCCTCATTGGTGGAGGTAATCAGAATATCATACTTAAAATGTTTCATCCACTGGGCATATATCTTGAGAAAACCATAATTTGAAAAGATACATGCACCCCAGTGTTCACTGCAGCACTATTTACAATAGCTAGGACATGGAAGTAACCTAAATGTTTATCAACAGAGGAATGGATAAAGAAGATGTGGTACATATATACACAATGGAATATTTCTCAGCCATCAAAAAGAATGAAATAATGCAATTTGCAGCAACATGGATGGACCTAGACATTGTCATATTGAGTGGAGTGGAGTCAGACAGAGAAAGACAAATATCATATGATATCGCTTATATGTGGAATCTAAAATAAAGGGTACAAATGAACTTATCTACAAAACAGAAATAGAGTGGCAGATATAGAAAATAAACTTATGGTTACCAGGGGATAAGCGAGGGGGAGGGATAAATTGGGAAATTGGGACTGACACATACACACTAGTATATATAAAATGGATAACTAATAAGGACCTACTGTATAGCACAGGGAACTCTAATCAATGCTCTGTGACGGCCTATATGGGAAAATAATCTAAAAAAGAGTGGATATATATATATATGTACAACAGATTCACTTTGCTGTACACCTGAAATTCATACAACATTGTAAATCAACTATTCCCCAATAAAAATTTTTAAAAAAGAAAAGAAAAAAAATGCTTCATCCAGTAAAATGAGAAGATAATCTCTCCAGTACCTCACAGGAATATTGTGAGGATTAAATGAGAATGCATGCTATTTTATTTTAGCCTAGTATCTGCATAGTAAGGGGTCAACACATTTTATATATGTATATCTCAAAGAGAAATAGAAAGGATTAAAATGGAAGTTGAGCAAATAGCATCTGAGTTCAAGAACTTAAAGCAAAAACAATTTTGGAGACTAATATTTATCAGAATATTTTAAATTATCTTTTTATTTTAATTCTGAACTCATTTTTCTTTCTTAAGTTACTTTGTGTCATTAAAGCTTATTAGCATTTTAACTAGAGAAAATTCTATCTCAAGTTAATGCAAACTGTTTCAATTTCTTTACTTTAGTGTTATATATGGCCCCTGAGTCCATGACCGAAAGGCTTATATCCCATAGAGTGGTTGTTTCTTCATTTCCAAATGGTAATGAGCTTATGAGGCACTTGCACAAATATCAGTACCGGGTTCAAACTACTTTCATGAGAAAGCAATTTTTAAAAAGCTGTTATGCCTTATGCAATCCAGCAAATTACTATCTTTTAATAAATTTTTCTTCAAGAGAAAAAGTCTTCAGTTAAAGGGCACTTTTCCGAATTGAGCATGATATTTTATTTTAATTCTATGTTAATTAGAAGAGAATGAACAGAGCATTCAGGCCCCATACGGAGAATATGCCGCTTGGCGCGTGCTGGTCATTGAACATCTCAGCTCATGGTGTACTTGATGCCCTCTCCTAGCTTCCATCTCAGAACTCAGGACCAGGTAACCTTCATTCTGACCCTCAGGGTCAGATGCCTTGACCTTTGTACAGAGATTCTGTCAGCATTCAATATGAAATTATTTTTTTAAATTCTAGCATAGCCAACACATTCGTGAATATTGTAATCACAAGTCAATGGGAACGCAAGAGGGAAGAGATATGGGAACATATGTATATGTATAACTGATTCACTTTGTTATAAAGCAGAAACTAACACACAATTGTAAAGCAATTATACTCCAATAAAGGTGTAAAAAAACAAAACAAACAAACAAAAAAAAGTCAATGGGAAAGAAAGTTTAAAAGAATTTTTCTGACCTAGCTAGAAAGTCTATAAAATAGACGAGAAGGAAAGCAAAAATATTTAAAAATCCTAGTAGGAGAAACGCTTGTTTAGAGAAACTTGAGGGTTTGTTTGTTTTCTCTATTCATCTTGAAATTCTGCCTGAAACATCAAGAAAACATTCTCAAGAGCAAATAGGAAAGATGTAATACTTGAACTAAAATAGCTGGTCCAGAATACATGACTTCCTTTGCTATTCTGGTATCTCAGTACATTTCCACACGGAACTCACTCTGTAAAACTTCCAGGGAATGGGAACATCGCAGAGTAAACCGTGATGGGAACCTTTACAGAATGAATGTCTGGTAAAGATCAATGGGGGAGAAGGCTCTCCTCCCTCTACATAAGCATCAGGTTAGATGCACAGCCTCACTTCAATTCTCACTTTCTCCACTGGGCTGGTGGACATGCAGTATTGGCAAGAATATATCCAAAGTTACTCTATCCCACGTGACCTCAAAGTGCTCACATAAACAGAGCCTCTGAGGAGTTACATATAGGGCTAAACCAGGAAGCTACTCAAATTTTGATTTTGAATTCCCTTCCTCCCTACACCCGCCCCCCGACACACAGGACCTTTCTGTTCTCTGCTAACATATACTCACCATACCTCTGAGTGGCCTTATGGAAACTAAATTCTTTTAGGACATTAGGCCTGCATTTATCAAAATTATAATAATAAATGTGAAAATAACTCAGGTAGTAGTTTTTCAGTTCATGTCAGTTTCCACCTCTCTTCTCAGAAATATTATAAAAGGATCTTAAACTCTGATCTTTAATTCTATGATCCTAACAAATGAAACGCTTATTATAAAATCAGATTTCGTGGCAGGTCTTGGGGAGAGATTTGGGGACAGCCCAGTCCTCCACAAGTCAGACCACATAAATTGTTACCCACTTATGCACAAAGATTTCATCTAAAATCAGTGCGCTATGAATTACTGTAGTGAAGGACCAGGGGTTCCTCTCAATCCCCACCATCGCCAACACTTTTGTCAAATGCTAAATCATGCACTTGCCTGTCCTGGCACTCTCAATCTCTGTACTTATCTCCTCATGAAAGAGAAAAAACGATTCAAGGACCAGGCAACTGTCCCCACACCATGTGGGATTAACATCATTTTAAATCCTTTTAGCTGTATCAGCATTGAGGACACTTTATAAGGGAATTAGTAGTGCCTGAACTTTTAACTATTCTTAATTGTATTAACTGTCAGCAGAAAGTAAATGTCGTGTCCGTTCTATTTTCAGTAACAGGGTTTGCAATACTATAAACAATAAAGTGGAGAACATGAGCAGGCTGAGGAGGAACTCATTTTACAGAGTCTTAGATGTCAGTTCTAATCAGAAGTGACCCTCTCCTGGCTGTTGCCAAGCAGCTAACTCAATAGCCTGCCAAGCCAGGAGCTTTTCTTGACCAGATACGGCTATAGCTCCCAGAGTTCAAAAAATCAATAACCATTTTCTAAAGGGCAAGTAGATTGGGGATGCGAGATATGTGTACATTTTGATTCAAAAAGCGTTACAATAGAAAAGTTTTTAACTAATAATGACAACTAACCTTCTTTGAGTACTACACACTATGCACCAGGTTTGTTCTACCCATGTCTTCTACCCTTAACATAACTTTGTCACTATTATTCTTAGTTTACAGATATAGAAACAGAAGACTACCAGCAATGAAATTCTATTTCTAATTGTATTCTAATCATAATTCTTTACAAACACATACACACACAGGCACACACAAGCCTTTATTCTTACTTCCATGCCTCAGACAGACACAGGCTGCCCAGGCCTTTGTCTCTTCTCTAGACAGCAGGCAATGTTTATAGCACAGTGACTATAACACACACCATCCAGGACTCCTTTTTCACCTTTTGGCCAAAATCAGAGTAAGGGGAACGAGAGGGAAAAAAAAAAAAAGAAAAAGAATGTTTAGAAAGTAAAGTGTAGTTCATACCACCTAAAGGGGATTCCTTAATATTTAGTAACAACAAATTCTAGACCCACATTTCAGACGGTCAATATTTACTTTAGCTTTTTTAACCATTATGCCCTGATCTACATGTTTGATTGTAAGATGGGAAAAGTTGTTTTTCTGAATAGCCCATTTAACTTGGGAAAATACAATGTGCCAGAATCTGTATTTCTGAGATGTCCTTAAAGACATTCAATGTAAATCATTCATTTTCTGTAGCTATAGGACAACCACTACCATGATGAAAGGAGCATATTTATTTTTTTACTTTTGACCTTGTTTAGCTTACATGAGTTTGGTTGAAGTGTATTCATGCTGTTCTGTTTATGGTATAAAGCCAATCCACCTGCACACTAAACATGTGAAAACAGATATTCAAATTTCTGAATAAAAATGAGAATCTACAATACTAAACTATTGAAATAAGAAAACTTTCGTAATAGTGATCGTTTGGGGATGGGGCATGGGGAAGCATGTGAGGGAAGGATTACAAGGGGATACAAGAAAATTTTGTGGGGTGATGGGTATGTTTACTATCTTGATTTGCTGATAGTTTCATGCTGATAGTTTCATATACACATATATATGTCAAAATATCAAATTGTACACATTAAATATATGCAATTTATTGTATGTCAGTTATCACTCAACAAAGCTATAGGAAGAAAGAAAGGGGGAGAGAGAGAAAAAAAGGAAGGAAGGAGGGAGAGAGGGAGGGAACAAACCTTTCATAATTTCCTAAAGGGCAATCAGGTCTGAATTAGATTAGGAATGAAAACAGTAAAATGCCAAATTGCATGCTCACTGTAGTTTGAAACTTAGAGATGACCATTTACGTGATGAAACAAGTTGCGCTGATAGCAGAAGTAAGTTTTGTTTGCCCTTCTTTTAAATAAAGTGAAATAGAAATCCACATTAATGAGCCCTACATTTTATAATGAATTGGAGTGAAACTGATGATTTGTTCAAGTTCTGTTCACCAAATTCATTAACTTAATGTAATATACAGTGAAAAGACTCTTATCTACCATGACTATAATTAAAATGTAAATGTTCAGTATATCCAACTCACCCTCAACTCTAAGCATCTAAAACATGCCTTATGGTATAATTCAGCTACTTGCAAAATTATGCAAAACAATCCTTGTAGAATGATATTACATATGACCCGTTATTATCTGCGAGCTATTATTTGTAGTAATCATAAAAGTATAGGTAAAAATAAACAGATAACTTTTGGCATTCTATAGGCTTTGTTATAACTGGAATATTTTCTTACTCAAATCCTAATTTCTTTCACATATTTTCATCTACATCTTCTGCTAGACAGGACACCAATAGGCAGGAAGACAAGAGGTAAGTGAAAAGAAAACTGAATTTTCACTAAAAGAAAAAATGAGCATTATCTGAAGAGCAAAGAACAAAACCCAAACATCCCCAAATGTCCTTGCTTTATTTAATTCCTAACAAGACACCACACCTGTTAAAATAATGTGGTTTTATTTCTTTTTTTACTTTTATCAGCTCACTTCCATCTCTTTGGCATCCCTGTTTAATTGCAAGAACAAGTGCCTAGTAAATGGGATTTGCAATCCAAAGTTTACTCGGCCAAGCCAAGTCCTCTGGCTATAATGCCCTCTTCTCTCTACTCTATGTATGTGGTAAACATTTGCTGCCTCCTACTTTAGGGAAATTGTAGGGACAGAACTTTAAGTAAAATACACGTTGATATGTATCTAAATTGTTGCTAAATTTTCTGGTCAAAAAAAAAAAAACCCAAAACACATTAAATCCAAAGGCTACTTATTTGAATTACTAACATCTTCTGTTCTCTGCCAGCTGGGGATGTTGAGATGAATAAGAAATAGACCCTGCACCCATATGTCCTTATTGGTTGTTTTTGAAGTAATACATACTTCCCTACTGCCTGGAAAATAACCACAGCCATTGTTCCCCGAGTGTGTCCCAGTCACCCCATCAGCCAGGGCTCTGGGACACCCTGTAATTCCCCGAGATCCAGAAACTAAAGGGTTAATGGCCAGCACAGATGAGCTCCAAGCCCTCACTGCTGCACTTCGTCGGTGTCTGTACCAGTTATTAGACCTTTTTCACACCAACACTGACCATGATGTCAAATTATTTTTTAAAACTCTTCTTGAAGCCCAGAGGAGGAGGTGATTAATTCCAACCCTAGAGATAAAGAAAGCCTATAGAAAACAGATTAAATGTGGGTTGAGTCCATAAGTGATCAACATAAACCTTTCATCTCCTGTCTAGTCTTTTCTCCTTTGATATTTCTAATTGCCTCTATATTAGGACATAAAGCCGTTAGTTTGCATGTTTTGTTTGTTTGTTTGTAAGAATAGTGTGCTAAGTAAAAGAAAGGAGCTTCTGATCAAAAGTGGAGGGACCCTCTTGAGGAACATATAAGGCTTTGACCTTGAAGTCTTAAGCCAGCAGCTTCAGTTGTACAGAAACCATTTTATTTCCTGGCCCTCAGGTGTTTTCTGGATGGTTGAGATTAGTGAGCCAGGAACTTCCTTGTAAGTGGATACTAAATGCCTTTCAAAAATATTTGCAAGTAAAATGACTATAAAGGCAATTTTATGAAATACGAGCCTTCTGAACTCAAAGTATATTTGATATCTAGTTTTTTTATGCTACTGTGCTTTCTACCACATTCAGAAATGTTAATGACAAGATTTTATCCAATATTTTCATTACACCCATATCTTACCCAATGAGATTTTGTTTCTATTGTTGCTACCTTTCAAATATAGTCATATTTGGAATATAAAAAGAATAAAGTAATAATTTCAGAGAAAAAGGACACAAAAACTTTAGTCATAGTACCTAAAAGCTTCTATTGAGTAGAAACGTCCACTATAAAAAAAAAAGCCATATTTTTACATAATATTAAAATGAGAAATCTTCAATGATAGTTGCTTAAAATGTCTGCAATTATATGGGATTCATAAGGGCCACCCCCTACTGTTTTCCATTCAAATGAATGGGAAGCACATGGGTAAATTACCGCCTGCAGCGCATGATAGCGGCCATAGTAAGCAGCTGTCACTGTAGCCCTGTAATTATGCAAGTATCCTTCCACTATTATACAATTAGAAAGACCTATCTTTCTTCCACTAGGTGATGTTTTTGTTGGTGTCAAGAGCTCTAAACTATCTCTACTTGTTCAATCACTTGTATCTGAGTTGAATATAACTAGTATAACATTATTGGGGACTTTTTTTTTCCAATATCATTTCTTGGGCCTTCTGAGAAATTTCTATCATAATAAGAAAGCTTATATTATTCCAGTTAACGTTTATTAAAATTTTTTTTTCAACGTTGCCTATCTTTTTCCCAGTGATCAGCTGGGTTGGAGCCTATCAAGGAGGGAGGTGAGGAAGATCAAACATTTTGGGATAATCTTTTAGTATCATAAGTAAATTAGATAACCAAAGTAAAAACCAAAGCACAGTTATTAAATATTTTTCATGTCACTGTTATAGTTTTAAAAATAGATATTAAAAATCTAGAGATTAATAAACCTTTAAAACTTGAAATATTTCAAGATCACTGAGGAATGGAAATTTAATTGAAACTCAGGATATCAAAAAATAAAGTGACTTACCAAAAATGAAAACATGACACTTCGTTTATGGATATCAGAAGGCATCTTGGCTAAAAAGATAAATGCTTTCACTTGACTCAGAGCTAATCAGCAATATTTGCACATAATGACTGAGCCATGAATTTATGGATCTCTTTTATAAGAGGAGCGGAGCTGGGTGGTTGGTTGAACATATAAAGCCAATCAGATAAGACTGTAACACTTGCATAAATATTAATTGCTGCCAATCTATTACTAGTTTAGAGACTAAAATATATATCATCATTCCTAATGTCACTAATTATACACTAGCATTAAAAAGAAAATTCAGCTTGTTAGAAACATCTTTATTACAAGTCTCGTTAAACACTTCATGCATTACAGAATGCATGTTGCTTCCATTCACTCAAATTCAACTGTGCTGAATGCAGTGAGCAAGAGGATAGTTAGAAACATCTTCACTGCAAGTTTTTTTTAAATGAGGTATAATTGACACATAACATTATAATAGTTTCAGGTGCACAACATAATTATATATACACTAGCGTTTTAAATAAAGACTAACTAGAAGGTCACACAGCAAACTAATGAGTCTCTTTTCAATGCTGACAATCAGGTTATTGAAGACTTGAACTTAGAATAGCATTAGAAAAGAATAAATTTCAAAACAAGTTCAATATCACACACTAATAAAACTTGTATTAATCACGCAACATGATCAGTTAATGATCAGGCTGTTTTTGATATTCTTAACTTTTTTCCTATCTCTGCTCCTTGTATTCACTAAGTCAAAACAGGGCCATGTTCGCTGCAATGTGTCTTAGATTTGAAGCTCTGCCGCTGCCTAAATCCCAGCCCTCAAATATCTCTTGCCTTTATTAGCACCATAACCTCTGTGTACCATAAAGAATTTTTGTTTTAAAAATAACAGAAAATCTTAACCCAAACAGGCTTGAGGCAAAAAGTCTCTACTGCTTAAAGAAATAAGAAAGTCCAGAAGAGGATCTGTTTTAGGAGTCGATCTCTCTCTACTTCTTGGCTCTCCATTTCTGTGTTGGCTTCGTTTTCAGCCTGGCAGTGTCCTTAAAGTGCTCATATGGGGTAAAATATGCAAGGGGTAAAATGTTCAAGAAAACCTTGTATAAGAAGACTTGTTCTACCCAAGATGCCAATAGCAGTCCCAGGTAAGAAATACCACGGGTTTATTGGAAAAAAATTCTCTGGGCAAAACAAAACAAACAAACAAAAAACCCACCCAGATTTGTAGAGTTAACTGATTTCCATGGTGTAAATATTCCCACCATGGCTGATTCAAACTGCCAGCATGAAATTTAACAAATGGATAGAAAAATGATCTGTTAAATGTGGCACCTAATGCCTAGAAATAAGCAAAAGAAGATATAGTCACTTTTACCTGAATCATTAAAAATTCAGTATGTACTACGAATTCACAATGATGATTACCTTTATCTAATGAAAAGCACTGAGCTTGGGAAGCATAAAGTTGACTTTAGACTACAATTTAATATTTTAGTTTTTTTATGAAGAGAATGTAGTAATGTAATACTTGTGTGTGTGTATGTATATAAAACTTAAAAGAAAGCGTTGACAACTGTTATAATATTTTGGATGGAGACAGAAATTGTGGTCCTGGAAGTACTTTTATCCTCAGTTTCCTTATATTTGCTTGAAGAAACATGAAAAAGAGGCTTCCATTAAAATACATATTTTCTTCCATACAAAACTTTCAAAGTTTGAACTTGCATATTTAAGCTACTAATTCCTGTTCCACGCTATATTAGGTCTGAAACTTAAATCCCACGTAAACCTTGAAAAGATAAAATACTCAAATGCCATACACTGAGAACTCTTTAAATAACTTTGGAAAATCAGTAACTTTGAAATTATTATTTGTTTCCACAATTTACATGCTAGTTATCTAAAGATTTCCAACTTTATAATGCTAAAAACATAGTTTCATGATTTTTAACCTTAAATTTTAACTTTAAAAATATTTGCACTCATGGCAACATATAATGAAAAAGAGTGATTGAAAAACACTTGAAAATGGCAACATTTCTCAGTTTAATGAGGAAGCAAGCCAAGTTAGGTTTTAAAACTATATTATACCTGGATTAAATATAAGTTGGTTTGACTTTTTGTACCAATTTAGAATCGTGGGCATATATTGGAATACTGATAAACTGATATAGTATTTTCTCTTAAGAAATTAGATCCAATTAGGATATATAATGAGGCTCATATTCATTGCCAGTACTGTCAAAATAAAACAAACATGCTTTGGAAGTATTCTTCCCAGGAAGAAAACCCAAGGTTTTTACTATGAAATAAAATACTTGCCTTCCTAGAGAAAATCAAAAACATGACATCATAATGCCCCCTATTGTTTAAAGTGGGGTATGCATTAGAAACTGTTCCCAAATTATATACAAATAAGTGGACATTTTGGTAACTTGTGGTGAATTTATAACAGCAACAAACGTTAAAAAATAAATACATCTCCTAGACTCTTAAGAGCACATTTCCAAATAGCTTAAGATTTGTAACTTGAATAATCTGCCCACCAAAAGGGAAATTCTAAGAGCTCCGGAAGATACAAATTAAAATCTAATTGTGTGACAATAACAGTAAACTTATTTTCATGTATATATTAAATTAATATGCTTTATCTTTATTTCATTAAAACAATGACCCCGACAGACACCATACCTGCCCCCAAATACTTAAGCATCACATAAAAATAGCCCGAAATAAGGCTATCCCAGAAGAAAGAGGAAGGTGTGATAGATGAACTGACCACATGGTGGCAACATTTCACCACATAAATGCAAATAAACCAGCATTGGACACCGGAAATCCCCTGGATTTCAAGAAAGGACTCAGAGTAAATAAAGGCTCACTTTCTTTACAGTACTTTACTCCTTTTATTGTGCTACTTTACTTTCTCTATAGTAAAGTAAGTATTACCTAACATTCTACCAGTATGCAGATACTAATTTTATTTTGGGGTCGAGTACGTCATTTCCCACGTATAATCTGGTTTACATGCAATGTATACTTTATTTCAACCTTTTAAAATATTCCATTAAATTTAAATTTCAATGTGTGAGGAACTTGTTGATTTTTCCCCTTGGAACAGTTAGGTTTTATTGAAGCCTGTTGTAGAGTAGGGCTGTCTCCGGAACCTATTCCAAATCTACACCCCTGCTCAACTACTCCCTCAACCCACGCTGGTGGGAGAACCCTACAGAAGCCTTCTGGACGCCACAGATGTTCCTGGCATCGAAACTGCAAACAACCCTAGGGCTGGAAGAAATCTTATTATGCTTTAGTGGAAATACCTAGAGTGGAGAAATAAGGCATTCCAGTTCTCCTGACAGCTGGGCCTGAAGGGGTTTTCTAAGAGAATCTCAATTGTCTTTATTATTGACAATTAAACAATTAAGTCCACAACATTTAAAAGAACCAAGAGGTAATATTTGATTAAATTGTGACAAAGATAAAAGCAAGTGACATACTTTTTTACTAAGTATATACCTTCAGGTCACATGTTTATCTCATGTTTATGTTTAACCCGTTTTCTGAAGTCTCCTAATATGTGTACTAGTCATTCACGCACATCTATAAGAGTAATGAGTGATAACCGCTCTATTCAGGAGCACGTAGACCTGATCAAAGATGCAATTCCCTTAGAAATTAACTACCATCCTTGTATTATTCTACGGTCAGTGTGTAGGGCTCTAACCCTCTCACAGATGGGTACCCTAAGTAATTACAAAGGCAGGAAATTAGCAATGTCTTTTTAAAAAATGTTTTTATTTATTTATTTGGTTGCACCGGGATCTTCGTTGCCCCGTGCGGGATCTTCCTTGTGGCGTGCAGCATCTTTAATTGGGGCATGCGGGATCTTTTAGTTGTGGTAAGAGTCCGCACGCCGCAATTAAAAAAGGATCCCGCATGCTTCAACTAAAAGATCCCGCATGCAGCAATGTCCTTCTACAAATTCAACACTGCTGTTGGAAGAGCAATCCAACGGCTACATTTTAAAAAAATGACCAGTGGCAACATTTTGGCTTAAAAAATATCTATATCTTATCACTTAAACATGAGTTATAAAACAATAGGTGTAAAAAAGTATGTAATTAAGACTAAATTACAATTTGCATGACAAGTTAATAATGGCTCAAGAGGATGTTAGTAATGCATTCCAAGTATGCATTCCAGGGAAATAATTAGACATTAAAAAGTTATGACTGGCCATATAACACGTAACTTAGGATATGTGAGTGTCACAGTCAATTAAATATACATATGCATAAATATCTATTTATAATACATAAACCCACACATACATTTGAAATTACAGAGCAAAGAGGAAAGAAAACATACAGAATTATTCACAAAATTTTTTATTCATTAGCATCTGTGTACTCTGACCCTACTTTTACACAACATTCCAATACCAGTACTCCCAGAGAAACCGATGGAGCAAGTATAGTACAGAGACTCAAACATTATAGAGCACCACCATATATATATTTGTGAAATGATGGTATATTTTCTGGTTGCCACTGATGTTACAAAGTATTCCTAAAAAGAAACTTAAGTCTTCAGGAAAATTTGTGTTATTAGTAATTTACTGGTAGTTTGTAGGCAAACAAAAATTTTAGGATGCTTGGCCAGCCTTGTTCCATAGGTCAGTGATTTGTGGAGACATTGGAAATCTTAATCTACATGCAGGACAAATAAGTTGTAAGGAAGCTAATGTTAAGTTTGTTTTGTTTTGTTTTGTTTTTAACGTTTTCATTGGAGTATAATTGTTTTACAACGGTATGTTAGTTTCTGCTTTATAACAAAGTGAATCAGTTATACATATATCCCCATATCTCTGCCCTCTTGTGTCTCCCTCCCTCCCACCCTCCCTATCCCACCCTTCTAGCTGGTCACAAAGCACCGAGCTGATCTAACTGCGCTATGCGACTGCTTCCCACTAGCTATCTATTTTACATTTGGTAGTGTATATATGTCCATGCCACTCTCTCACTTCGTCCCAGCTTACCCTTCCCCCTCCCCATGTCTTCAAGTCCATTCTCTATGTCTGCGTCTGTCTTTATTCCTGTCCTGCACCTAGGTTTTACATGACTTTTTTTTTTTTTTAGATTCCATATATATGTGTTAGCATACGGTACTTGTTTTTCTCTTTCTGACTTACTTCACTCTGTATGACAGACTCTAGGTCCATCCACCTCACTACAAATAACTCAATTTCGTTTCTTTTTATGGCTGAATAATATTCCATTGTATATATGTGTCACATCTTTTTTATCCATTCATCTGTCGATGGACACTTAAGTTGCTTCCATGTCCTGGCTATTGTAAATAGAGCTGCAATGAACATTGTGGTACATGACTCTTTTTGAATTATGCTTTTCTCAGGGTATATGCCCAGTAGTGGGATTGCTGGGTTGTATGGCAGTTCTATTTTTAGTTTTTTTAAGGAACCTCCATACTGTTCTCCATAGTGCTGTATCAATTTACATTCCCACCAACAGTGCAAGAGGGTTCCCTTTCCTCCACACCCTCTCTGGCATTTATCATTTGTAGATTTTTTGATGATGGCCATTCTGACTGGTGTGAGATGATATCACATTGTAGTTTTGATTTGCATTAATCTAATGATTAATGATGTTGAGCATTCTTTCATGTGTTTGTTGGCACCCTGTATATCTTCATTGAAGAAATGTCTATTTAGATCTTCTGCCCATTTTTGGATTGGGTTTTTTGTTTTTTTGATATTGAGCTGCATGAGCTCTTTGTATATTTTGGAGATTAATCCTTTGTCAGTTGCTTCATTTGCAAATATTTTCTCCCATTCTGAGGGTTGTCTTTTCATCTTGTTTATGGTATCCTTTGCTGTGCAAAAGCTTTTAAATTTCATTACGTGCTGTTTGTTTATTTTTGTTTTTATTTCCATTTCTCTAGGAGGTGGGTCAAAAAGGATCTTGCTGTGATTTCTGTCACAGAGTGTTCTGCCTATGTTTTCCTGTAAGAGTTTGATAGTGTCTGGCTTTACATTTAGGTCTTTAATCCGTTTTGTTTATTTTTGTGTATGGTGTTAGGGAGTGTTCTAATTTCATTCTTTTACATGTAGCTGTCCAGTTTTCCAAGCACCACTTATTGAAGAGGCTGTCTTTTCTCCACTGTATATTCTTGCCTCCTTTATCAAAGATAAGGTGACCATATGTGCGTGGGTTTATCTCTGGGCTTTCTATCCTGTTCCATTGATCTATATTTCTGTTTTTGAGCCAGTACCATACTGTCTTGATTACTGTAGCATTGTAGTACAGTCTGAAGTCCAGGAGCCTGACTCCTCTAGCTCTGTTTTTCTTTCTCAAGATTGCTTTGACTATTCAGGGTCTTTTGTGTTTCCATACAAATTGTGAAATTTGTTGTTCTAGTTCTGTGGAAAATGCCAGTGGTAGTTTGATAGGGATTGCATTGAATCTGTAGATCGCTTTGGGTAGTATAATCATTTTCCCAATGTTGATTCTTCCAATCCAAGACATGGTATATCTCTCCATCTATTTGTATCATCTTTAATTTCTTTGATCAGTGTCTTATAATTTTCTGCATACAGGTCTTTTGTCTCCTTAGGTAGGTTTATACCTAGGTATTTTATTCTTTTTTTGCAGTGGTAAATGGGAGTGTTTTCTTAATTTCATTTTCAGATTTTTCATCATTAGTGTATATGAATGCTAGAGATTTATGTGCATTAATTTTGTATCCTGCTACTTTACCAAATTCATTGATTAGCTCTAGTTGTTTTCTGGTAGCATCTTTAGGATTCTCTATGTATAGTATCATGTCCTCTGCAAACAGTGACAGCTTTACTTCTTCTCCAATTTGGATTCCTTTTATTTCTTTTTCTTCTCTGATTGCTGTGGCTAGAACTTCCAAAACTATGTTGAATAACAGTGGTGAGAGTGGACATCCTTGTCATGTTGCTGATCTTAGTGGAAATGGTTTCAGTTTTTCACCATTGAGGATGATGTTGACTGTGAGTTTGTTATATATGGCCAGTATTATGCTGAGGAAAGTTCCCTCTATGCCTACTTTCTGAAGGGTTTTTATCATAACTGGGTGTTGAATTTTGTCAAAAGCTTTCTCTACATCTATTGAGATGATCCTGTGGTTTTTATCCTTCAATTTGTTAATATGGTGTATCACACTGATTGATTTGCGTACACTGAAGGATCCTTGCATTCCTGGATAAATCCCACATGATCATGGTGTATGATCCTCTTAATATGCTGTGGGATTGTTTGCTAGTATTTTGTTCAGGATTTTTGCATCTATATTCATCAGTGATATTGGCCTGTAGTTTTCCTCTTCTGTGACATCTTTGTCTGGTTTTGGTATCAGGGTGATGGGGGCCACGTAGAATGAGTTTGGGAGTGTTCCTCCTTCTGGTATATTTTGGAAGAGTTTGAGAAGGATAGGTGTTAGCTCTTCTCTAAATGTTTGATAGAATTCGCCTGTGAAGCCATCTGGTCCTGGGCTTTTGTTTGTTGGAAGATTTTTAATCACAGTCTCAATTTCAGTGCTTGTGATTGGTCTGTTCATGTTTTCTATTTCTTCCTGGTACAGTCTAGGAAGCTTGTGAATTTCTAAGGATTTGTCCATTTCTTCCAGGTTGTCCATTTTCTTGGCATATAGTTGCTTGTAGTAATCTCTCATGATCATTTGTATTTCTGCAGTATCAGTTTTTACTTCCACTTTTTCATTTCTAATTCTATTGATTTGAGTCTTCTCCCTTTTTTTCTTGATGAGTCTGGCTATAGGTTTAGCAATTTTGTCTTCTCAAAGAACCAGCTTTTAGTTTTATTGAGCTTTGCTATCGTTTCCTTCATTTCTTTTTATTTCTGATTTGATCATTATGATTTCTCTCCTTCTGCTAACTATGGGGTTTTTTTGTCCTTCTTTCTCGAAGTGCTTTAGCTGTAAGGTTACGTTGTATATTTGAGATGTTTCTTGTTTCTTCAGGTAGGGTTTTATTGCTATAATCTTTCCTCTTAGAACAGCTTTTGCTGCATCCAATAGGTTTTGGGTCACCATGTTTTCATTGTCATTTGTTTCTAGGTATTTTTTGATTTCCTCTTGGATTTCTTCACTGATCTCTTGGTTATTAAGTGGTGTATTGTTTAGCCTCCATATGTTTCTATATTTTACAAATTTTTTCCTGTAATTGATATCTAGTCTCATAGCGTTGTGGTCAGAAAAGATACTTGATACGATTTCAATTTTCTTAAATTTACCAAGGCTTCATTTGCGACCCAAGATATGATCTATCCTGGAGAGTGTTCCATGAGCACTTGAGAAGAAAGTGTATTCTGTTGTTTTGGGATGGAATGTCCTATAAATATCAATTAAGTCCGTCTTGTTTAATGTATCATTTAAAGCTTGTGTTTCCTTATTTATTTTCATTTTGGATGATCTGTCCATTGGTGAAAGTGAGGTATTAAATTCCCATACTATGATTGTGTTACTGTCGATTTCCCTTTTTATGTTTGTTAGTATTTGCCTTATGTATTGAGGTTCTCCTATGTTGGGTGCATATTTACAATTGTTATATCTTCTTCTTGCATTGATCCCTTGATCATTACGTAGTGTCCTTCTTTGTCTCTTGTAATAGTCTTTGTGTTAAAGTCTATTTTGTCTCATATGAAAATTGCTACTCCAGCATTCTTTTGATTTCCATTTGCATGGAATATCTTTTTCCATCCCCTCACTTTCAGTCTGTATGTGTCCCTAGGTCTGAAGTGGGTCTCTTGTAGACAGCATATATATGGGTCTTGTTTTGGTAGCCACTCAGCCAGTCTATGTCTTTTGGTGGGAGCATTTAATCCATTTACATTTAAGGTAATTATCGATATGTATGTTCCTATTACTAATTTCTTAATTGTTTTGGGATTGTTTTTGTAGGTCTTTTCCTTCTCTTGTGTTTCCTGCCTAGAGAAGTTCCTTTACCATTTGTTGTAAAGCTGGTTTGGTGGTGCTGAATTCTCTTAGCTTTTACTTCTCTGTAAAGGTTTAATTTCTCCATCAAAGCTGAATGAGATCTTTGCTGGATAGAGTAATCTTGGTTGTAGGTTTTGCCGTTTCAGCACTTTAAATATGTCCTGCTCGTCCCTTCTGGCTTGTAGAGTTTCTGCTGAAAGATCAGCTCTTAACCTTATGGGGATTCCCTTGTATGTTATTTGTTGTTTTTCCCTTGCTGCTTTTAATATTTTTTCTTTGTATTTAATTTTTGATAGTTTGATTAATATGTGTCTTGGCGTGTTTCCCCTTGGATTTATCCTGTATGGGACTCTCTCTGCTTCCTGGACTTGATTAACTATTTCCTTTCCCATATTAGGGAAGTTTTCAACTATAATCTCTTCAAATATTTTCTCAGTCCCTTTGTTTTTTCTTCTCCTTCTGGGACCCCTATAATTCGAATGATGGTTTGTTTAATATTGTCCCAGAGGTCTCTGATACTGTCCTCAATTCTTTTCATTCTTTTTTTCTTTTTTCTGCTCTGCAGTAGTTGTTTCCAGTATTTTAATCTTCCAGGTCACTTATCCGTTCTTCTGCCTCAGTTATTCTGCTATTGATCCCTTCTACAGAATTTTTGATTTCATTTCTTGTGTTGTTCATGATTGTTTGTTTGCTCTTTAGTTCTTCTAGTTCCTTCTTAAACGTTTCTTGTATTTTCTCCATTCTATTTCCTAGGTTTTGGATCATCTTTACTATCATTATTCTGAATTCTTTTTCCAGTAGACTGCCTATTTCCTCTTCATTTGTTAGGTCGGGTGGGTTTTTACCTTGCTCCTTCATCTTCTGTGTGTTTCTTGGTCTTCTCATTCTACTTAACTTACTGTGTTTGGGGTCTCCTTTTCGCAGGCTGCAAGTTTGTAGTTCCCGTTGCTTTTGGTGTCTGTCCCCAGTGGTTAAGGTTGGCTCAGTGGATTGTGTAGGCTTCCTGGTCGAGGGGACTAGTTCCTGTGTTCTGGTGGATGAGGCTGGACCTTGTCTTTCTGGTGGGCAGCACCATGTCCGGTGGTTTGTTTTGGGATGTTGTGAACTTATTATGATTTTAGGTAGCCTCTCTGCTAATGGGTGGCATTTTGTTCCTGTCTTGCTAGTTCTTTGGCATAGGGGGTGCAGCACTGGAGCTTGCTTGTCGTTGAGTGGAGCTGAGTCTTGGCATTGAGATGGAGATCCCTGGGAGATTTTTGCCATTTGATATTACATGGAGCTGGGAGGTCTCTGGTGGACCAATATCCTGAACTTGGCTCTCCCACCTCAGAGGCACAGCCCTGATGCCTGGCTGGAGCACCAAGAGCATGTCATCCACACAGCTCAGAATAAAATGGAGAAAAAAGGAAAGAACGAAAGGAAAAGATGAAATAAAATTAAAAATTATAATAAATAAAATAAAGTAAAATAAAATTAAAAAGTTATTAATACAAAAAAATATGAAAAAAAATTAAGTAATTTTTTTAAAAAAAGAAGAGAACAAGCAAACCAAAAATCCAATCCACCAATGATAACAAGTGCTGAAAACATTCCAAAAAAAAACCCAAAAAACGAAAAACAGACAGATAGAACCCTAGGACAAATGGTAAAAGCAGAGCTATACAGACAAAATCACACACATAAGCATACACATACAGACTCACAAAAAGAGAAAAATATATATATATATCATTGCTCCCAAAATCTACCTCCTCAGTTTGGGATGATTCGTTGTCTATTCAGGTGTTCCACAGATGCAGGGTGCATCAAGTTTATTGTGGAGCTTTAATCCACTGCTTCTGAGGCTGCTGGGAGAGATTTCCCTTTCTCTTCTTTGTTCGCACAGCTCCTGGCATTCAGCTTTGGATTTGGCCCTGCCTCTGCGTGTAGGTCGCCTGAGGTCGTCTGTTCTTCGCTCAGACAGGACGGGGTTAAAGGAGCAGCTGCTTCGGGCGCTCTGGCTCACTCAGGTCAGGGGGGAGGGAGGGTACGGATGTGGGGCGAGTCTGCAGCGGCAGAGGCCAGCGTGACATTGCACCAGCCAGAGGCGCGCCATGCGTTGTCCCGGGGAAGTTGTCCCTGGATCCCGGGACCCTGGCTGTGGCGAGCTGCACAGGCTCCTCGGAAGGGAGGTGTGGATAGTGACCTGTGCTCGCACACAGGCTTCTTGGTGGCGGCAGCAGCAGCCTTAGCGTCTCATGCCCGTCTCTGGAGTCCGCGCTTTTAGCCGCGGCTCGCACCCGTCTCTGGAGCTCCTTTAAGCAGCGCTCTTAATCCCCCCTCCTCGTGCACCAGGAAACAGAGGCAAGAAAAAGTCTCTTGCCTCTTAGGCAGCTCCAGACTTTTTCCCGGAATCCCTCCCAGCTAGGTGTGGCGCACTGGCCCCCTTCAGGATGTGTTCACGCCGCCAACCCCAGTCCTCTCCCTGCGCTCCGACGGAAGCCCGAGCCTCAACTCCCAGCTCCGCCCGACCCGGCGGGTGAGCAGACAAGCCTCTCGGGCTGGTGAGTGCCGGTCGGCCCTAATCCTCTGTGTGGGAATCTCTCCGCTTTGCCCTCCGCACCCCTGTGGCTGTGCTCTCCTCCGTGGCTCGGAAGCTTCCTCCCTCTGCCACCCGCAGTCTCCACCCGTGAAGGGGCTTCTAGTGTGTGGAAACCTTTCCTCCTTCATAGCTCCCTCCCACTGGTGCAGGTCCCATCCCTATTCTTTTGTCTCTGTTTTTTCTGTTTTCTTTTGCCCTACCCAGGTACGTGGGGAGTTTCTTGCCTTTTGGGAGTTCTGATGTCTTCTGCCAGCGTTCAGTAGGTGTTCTGTAGGAGTTGTTCCACATGTAGAAGTATTTCTGATGTATTTGTGGGGAGGAAGGTGATCTCCACCTCTTACTCTTCCACCATCTTGAAGCTCCTCCTAAGGTTAAGTTTTGTGTTGCAGACCTGTTGTAGGGAGAAGACGGGGAAAGGACATAAAAATTTTGTACAGGGAAATTTTATTTGTTGGCAGTAAGAAGCACACACATATAAACATTGGTATTCTCATCACTTACTAATATTATATATGTATTGCCACATAATTATAATTAAGTAAATTATAATTTTTATTTTGTGTTATTTACATTATAAAATAAAATTATCACTTACCTCTTAAATTTCATAAAATTGCTGTGAAATCTCAAAAGATGTAATAATTTTTGTCTCCATAGCACGTGCTTCTCACCACTTGGTGGCGCTATTCTGAAAGTTCCCCCCCTTAATTTTTAAAGGATGTCTATTTAGTGTTCTTTTCAGTGTATCCTATGAAAGAGCAAAAATAAATAAATAATAAATAAAAATTATTTACTTTAATGTAATGAATATAGATTTTAGCTGACTTACATGAAAAATTTCCTTATTGCTCATGGAGCTCCCACACATTCTAGAGCCGAGATTACAAAGAGATGAAAAATACCTGATCCTCAAATGAACCATTATGGGAAATAAACGCATAATGTCTATAATGTTAACAAAATTCAAGAAGTCGATGTAAAAGCATGTAAATTAGAGATACAAGATAAATTCCCAAAAAGATAAAAAGAGGTAAAAAATTCAAGATAACTCTCACTGGGGATTAGGAAGAGGGAGTGGGTGATACTTTGATAACACAGAGAAAAAAGGAAGTAATTTAACTTGCAGTATAGGTTTCCTCCTCTCTTTCAAATAATCTATATAGCTTTTTCCCCTATCATGAACTGCTCAACATTAGCATCATCTTGCTCTTAAATTTACATAAAGAAATAAACCTAAAGTAATTGGGAAAAATAAAAATAGTCAATGAATCTGCCCTAAGTGTAATCATGACTGTGTAATAAGGAATATTTGGGTGAGAAACTTTAGTTAATTATTTATGAGGTAATATTATATGACGAAAGAGTAGATGCCATGAAGGAATAAAAGGAAATTTTCAAAAATGTATGACCAGTGTTCATTATGTACAAATGTCTGAACCAGCTGGACCTCAAACACTGTATGATGTTCCTCTATACTCATGTTTACCTGGAGTAGGCTGTTTGTTATCTTAAATGCACTCTTAATGACTAACCTTGTTTGATGCAGTTTAGGGTGAGGCACAAGAAAGTTTAACTAGAAAAAATAATTAATTTAACTGTTCTGTGGCAACTATTAGAGAACCAATCTTTTACCTAATTACAGACCAGTTAGGATAATTTGGGCTACACGTAACATGCAAACCAATTCATAGTGACCCAAACAAAAAGGATATGTGTTGGCCTGCATAACAGGCAGTCCAGGGTTGAAAAATCTCTCTCTTCTATTATGTCATTAAGGACCTGTGCTCTCAGTCTCTCCATTCTGCCATCAAGAGCTTAAACCTAAACCAGCTTCCAACCTCCTGGTTTTAAGGTGGTCACCAGTACAGATCAAAGCCACATGTTTCCTTGTTCATGACCAGCTCAAGAGAAAGAAAACTCCTCTTTCCTAACTGCACAACATAATTCCATTCTATTGGACTAATTGGGCCCCTTAGGTTATTACATGCCCATTCCTAAACCAATCACTGTCACCAGGGGAATGCAATGCACTAGCTGGCTTATGCCTGAGTTCCTGACACTTAGAAGAGGAGAGGGATTTTCATGATTGCCCTGGACCTCTCAAGCTTTACTCTTAGATTTAAACAATTTGATAAAGTGCATGGCAGCTACAATGGGTGTTGAGGGATACACAGATGTTTGGAAGTTGAACAGCAATCGTGACTCCCCCACAGAATAAAACACCATCCAGCTTAAACTGACTACCATTCATACCCGATATTTACCATCTCAATACTGAGTCAATATCTTTTAATATATTTTTGCTTAGAAAAGGACTTTCCTTTGAAGGATCTTCTCAATAAAAGGTTGCCACCTGAGCATATCCTTTTATAATATAGAGACAGATAAAATATACATCCAATTTGATGAATAGACATGAAGAAAATATTTAACTCTCAAAGTAGTACAGATATTTAATTCTACTCTATACATACATCATGTATTTATTGTGTGCAACTTTTTTCCCAAATATTTAGCTGTTATATTAACTATGCTTTCTAGTTAAACTTTCTTGTGCATCACCCTAAACTGCATCAAACAAGGTTAGTCATTACGAGTGTATTTAAAATAATAAACAACCTACTCTAGGTAAACCTGAGTTTGGAGGGGCATCATTTTGAGGTCCAGCTGGTTCAGACATTTGCACATAATGAGCACTGGTCATATTTTTTTTTAATTTCCTTTTTATTCCTTCATTGCATCAACAATTTCTTCATATAATATTTGTTCATAAATAGTTAACTAAAATTTCTCACCCAAATATCTCCTTATTACACGGTTATGATTACACTTAGAGCAGATTCATAGACTGTTTTTATTTTTCTCAATTATTTTAGGTTTATTTCTTTATGTATATTTAAGAGCAAGAAGATGCTAATGTTTAGCACTTCATGATAGAAAAACAAAAACTATATAGATTTGAGAGAAAGGAGGAAACCTATACTACAAGTTAAATTGCTTCTTTTTTTCTTTGTATTATCAAAGAATCCCCCACTCCCACTTCCTAATCCCCAGCAAGAATCATCTTTAATTTTTTACCTCTTTTTTCCTTTGGGGGAATTTATTTTGTATCTCTAATTTACATGCTTTTACATTGACTTCTTGACTTTTTGTTAATGTTATAGACATTATGCATTTATTTCCCATAATGTTTCAACAGAGGATCAGGCATTTATCATCTCTTTCTATTTATTGACTGTAGTATGTGTGGGAGCTTCATAAGCAATGAGGAAATTCTCCACGTCATTCTGCTAAAATCTATATTTATCTCTCATTGGTACTTCACAAAGGGAACATTTGGCTTTATCACCATTCAGCATGAGGTACTGTATTAGGTATTTATTTTTAACGGTAACTGAGTAGCCCAATGCTGGCTGTGTGATGGTTTGTCTAAGGTCCATGGTCTAGTTGGCTGTGACTCTTATAGAAATTTGTTCAGGGCTATTCAACCATTATGCCTGTCGTACATGGACTTTTTCATTCAGTTGAAGCTCCAAAGCTGAAAACAAAGAGGATAATTCTTCCCAATTTTAAAAGAGGCATCAGAGAATCTGTGCTGAACTTGCTAAGTGATGACCTAAAAATAGACACCTTAGCCCATCACCCATACAAGGGTATGTAAGAGGTAGTGAGGAGCATGATTCAAGGATGACAAAGAAAACAGAGTTTTGGAGAGAATTTTCAGAGGGCCAGGCAATCTTCCAGTCCTTTGAGGTAGGGCCTTCTTACCCATTTCAAAACAAGTAGGAAGGATGTAACCCAACCAGCTGGAGAACTTGATCTTGGGTTTCTAGAGTTCATGGGGTGCTGGAGCTGGTGGCTAATTGTCAGTTGGAGATGTGTTAATGTTAAAAATCCATCAGGAAGTATCTTGACACATGAATGATGGGCGTGGGAAGCACATATGCATTGCCTGTAGGCCACAATGACCCGGTGAGATCCCCAAATGGTGGGACATGAATTGTTTTCAGAAGGATCCAGCAGAAAAGTTTGAAATGTTCTGGGAGATAGAAGCCAAATCAGCAGGAAGGAATGACCTTTCTATCCTCTGTGTGGTTATGTCACTGGTAAATACACAGATTCATTTATTGCATTTTGACTTTGACTTTTAGGGATTCCATTTTCAAATTTAAATTAGTTTTTTAGTTATTGAAATATATAAATAGTTGAAAAGTCAAATCTATGAAACAAAGATTTTCAGTGAAGTCTAGTTGTCATCTGATCTTTTTCTTTTATGTCCTGCTCCTGCATCCAGATAGATGGATTGATAGATAGATAGAGATAATAGATAGATCTATAGATATAAATAGGTCTCTATATATAAACACACATTTATGTTATATATATCATATATACACACATAATACACACACATATGCACTTACACGCGCGCACGCGCGTGCGCACACACACACACACACAGATTTTATAGCTACATAGTACTGCATAGTACTCCACTGTGTGGATATACCATAGTTTATTCAACCATTTCTGATTGATAGATAGTTTTGTTTTCCCCATTACAAATAGTAGGTAATACTCAGAGAGGGACGGAGATGAGTCTGGGAACTAGGAAACAGAATGTGTAAGGCTTTGAAAGCCATAGTAACAGTTTTGGAATTTATTCTAAGGACATCCACAGCCACTGAAAAGTTTTGAGCAGAGGACTAATATGCTATGCTATTTGTTTTGTCTAGGACTGTGTGAACTGAAGAAGAGAGGCCCAGGAAGGTGACTACTGCATGAATTGCAAAGTTCTCTGTTAGGAAGATCATTTCTATTAATGAAATATGTCCTTTGCTTACCCTGAAGCCTACAGTTTTAAATAATTTCCTAGGAAAGCAGATTGATATAGCCAACTAGAGTCTGCAAGATATTTAAAACTAGGTTTCCAAGATTAAGATTTTAAGTTTATATTGCCTGGTCCCAGGGCATATATTTATTTAACATTTCAGATTATATAAAAAATCCCATACAGATTATAAATTAAGGAAATGCAGAGTAATTTCTGTATGTATACAAAGACTGAAATCTGAAATAGCTTTGTGTTCAATGAGAGTCCTGAAGGTCATTTAGTTTTTCAGAATCTGTAAAGCTTTTCCCAAACCATGCCATTAGCTCTCCTGTGGTACTACACATTAGAGCTAATAACGCAGTTACAACTTATGTAGTTAAACAGTGACATTGCTTACTTCCTCCAGAAGTTCTTCTTTTTAGACATACAGTCATCTTCATTGTACAGTTGTATGGATTCACATTGCTGCAGCCAAAGTAAAATTATCAATATAAATTCTCTGTCTTAGTAAATGCCAGATTTTCTATCAATTAACCAAATACTGAATTTCATTAAAGCTCTAACCTATTTTAAAAGAGTATGTAGTGTTTCCAGGCAAAGACTCAGGTTCTTTTTTTCTTTTTTTAAGTGACTTAAAGAACAAAGGTTTTTTGTTTTTGTTTTTTTGTGGTGCGCGGGCCTCTCACTGTTGTGGCCTCTCCCATTGCGGAGCACAGGCTCCGGACGCGCAGGCTCAGCGGCCATGGTTCACGGGCCCAGCCGCTCCGCGGCATGTGGGATCTTCCCGGACCGGGGCACGAACCCGTGTCCCCTGCATCGGCAGGCGGACTCTCAAGAACTGCGCCACCAGGGAAGCCCGGTTTCTTTTTGGTTGTTGTTTCCTTTTGTTCTCTTCTTGTTTGTTTTGCCATCTTTTGCCTTGTGAAATGTGTATAAATTCTCTTTCTCTAAAAACTAAAACAGTTATATTTTAATATTCTAGCTACAAATAATAAATCTTATGGGATTCCTGGTAGATGAAGTAAACCTTTATACTACAGAGGAGGAGAAGGAGAAGGAAGGGGAAGAAGAGGAGGAGGACGAAGAGGAAGAAGAAGAAGGAGGAAAAGGAGAATATGTGGCCACCATATTCATGGGTGGCCTTGAAAGATATTTTGGATGAAAATCTTCTCAAGGGGAAGATCAACAAGGAGTGTACCTGCTCATCTAGTTTGTGTGAGAAGTGGCCAAAAGTGAGACTATGTAGAGGTTCCTAGGCAGTAACCAAACAGATGAACTTCTGGTCAGGACATTGGAAAGGACCAAAAGTTCAGAAATAAGAAGGTATGGGGTAGAGGTATATGTCTGGACATATGGAATGGACAGAAAGTATAAATACTTTGTAGCAATTTTAATGCCCATCAAAAAACATGCACCACAGAAAAGGTCCTGGATAACTAAGTACACAAAATTACTTGACCAACAGATATTAGCTAATCTCATTATCAGCAACTTCAGACTTAGCATAAAGGGTATATTAAAGGAATGGTCACAGTGGCATAGATGGAGGTTATGGATGTCTCAAGCGCATGGACTCACTTACCAAGCCCTATGTAGCTACTTCTGCTTCTGAACATGTAACTTGTTCAGTAACAGAGACCAACTCTGTGCATCTGATTGTTGAAAACAAGTCTCCATGTGTTTCTCATACGTTTGAAGGCTTTACCAGCAGAGGCACTGGCCACTTTTGTTCAGGACTATCTTTTCAAGGATGTTTATAGTGAATAGACTTTGAAGACAGAGGTCGTGTCTTCCCCTGGAGTTAAGGGGCAGGTTTGTTTACTATCCACTGTTATAGTGATAGCACCTCCTTCTGGGGAAAAGATACAAACCTACTTCCCATTATAAAATATCTGGGTTCCCTAAGGTTGGGGTTCCTGTCCTGTCCAACTCACTGCATGTGTATTCCTCTTCACAAACCCCTTTTGGGAAATGGGGCTGGAGCAAAGATGATGATACTCTCACTACTGCTGTTGCTGTACATAATAAAGGGCCTGTTTTCTCTGATTCAGGAGTCTCATGTCTTCTGGCAAAATCTATGAAACTATGGCAGGCTAATGTAGTTTGTAAATAGAGTAAAATCTCAACTCTTTCACAGTTCTTGACAACAATATGTCACTATTACTTGAGGAGACCAATAGACCAGTTGGAACATGTTGACTACGTTGGCCCCTTCCATTCTAGAAAGGCCAACAGTCCTTGCCTCTTAGAGGAATAGATGCCTACTCTGGGTATGGATTTGCCATTGTTACCTGCTTAGTTTCAGTGAGCACCAATATTTCAGGGTTTATGGATTTCATATGGCATAGCATCAGATCAGGTAACCTACTTTGTGGTGAAAGAGGTATGAGAGTGGGCCCATGACTGTAGAATCCAATAATTATATCACATACCAAACCATCCAGAAGCAGCCAACCTCACAGAATGCTGGGACAGCTTTAAAGGCTCAGTTTCAGCACCAGTTCAGAGGCAATTCTCTGAAAGTATGGCATGCCACACTTTGGTATGTATTAAATTAGAGGCCTCAGTATGGCGTTTTGTCCCCAATAGAAAAATACAAAGATTTGAGGACCAGAAGGTAGAAGTAAGAGTGACCATATATAGCATCTCTCCCAAATACCCAATGGGTATTTTGTGCTTCCCATCCTACAGCTCTGGGCTGTGCAGAAATGGAGCTCTTGAAAGCCAAAAGGATTATACTGTTATCAAGGTCATCAACAAAAATTCCATTATATTATAAGCTACAGCTGCCACCAAGACGCCTTGTCCACCAGGACTCCTCGTGTCCAGAGACCAGCCAGCAGACAAAAATAGAAATTTCCATGCTAACAAGGGTAACTGACTCTGAGTGGCAGGAACTGGTGAGGCTGCTTTTACACAATGGGGGCAAGAAGGAACACATGTGGAACCCAACTTATCCACTTGGGTACCTCCTAGTACTCCCTTGCTCCACTGAACAGATATATGCAGCAACTCAGGCCTGATAAGGGCATGATCATCAAGCATTCAGACCCTCAGGACACCACCAAGTAAGTAATCAAGATATGCTGAGGGGATAGCTGAGGGCTTTAGAATGGATCATATAGGTGGAAAAAGATGAGAACCAATGAGATCAACCACCATGACCAAGGCTCTAGTTCACCCTATAAATTTCTCTTTTAAGTTTCCCCTCAGGAAGACAGATCCATGGGAACCATGGAGGAGCTCCTCCCCAAATAAGTGTGGAGAAGTAAATCTGTGTAGAGCAAGTGCTAAACTGTGGCAGCCATGAAAATGGACCATTCAAATATCTTGCTGAATGAAATGTAATTGATTGGTGGCCCAATCTGTTACATTAGGAATCCACCAACATGACTGTGCTGAGACCACACTTCCCACATGCTGCTTCTAGCCAAAGACTGAACACACAAGGAACTCCTCTGATGGAAAACTTTGGCTCAAAACCTCCCATTGCCTTAGCTGAAATTTTCTTCAAACTGCAGTGCAAGACCCTCCTTCCTTCCTTCTCTCCTTCACAGAATTCAGAACTACGTTAGAGTCAGAAGGCTTTCCCCACCTTCTCCAGCCCCTTTTCATTTGTCCCTCACAGATGTTTTCTTCAGTATAGTTCTTGCACATCTAACCCCATCTTGCCTTCTGTCCTTAGAGGACCCAAACGAACACAGACGCATCATTAATAAGTACATCCAGAATAAAAGACTTTATATTAAGTAAGCCACTATGAATAGTGTCAACAGTGACCTCCATTAGCTCTGCTAGATGTAATCATCAGGAATGCTGTGAATATGCGTCAGAAATAGAAGCTGAGTACTCTACCTTACAGCAATTCTATAACTCAAAAGTGACACTGTATTGCAATTTTCTTGAGGTCAGAGCCAAGATTAAACTTTCTGTGATCAAGAAGAACTGTCCTCAAACACTCTTTTTGAATGTTGAATGAATTTGGAGATTACCATTTGTGGTAGACTTGATAACATTTCTTAATTAATTTGACCTAAAATTACAAGGCAAAACTATAAGTACTGATATCAGTACTTATACGCAAAATTTACACTGCAGGAGTGTCATTTGGATGACAACTAATATTGTTTGAACCATAAGTAAGGTCAAGCTGCTTTATACACCACCTAGGTTGTCAAAAGTTAAGATAAAAAGAAATACCTCCACTACCACACAATTTTGAAAGAGATATACTTTTCAAGCTCAACCTAAGTTCTAATAGTTCCAGGTTCAAAGGAAATTTCCATGTTTCAAAATTCATTTAGCTACGTAAGTGAGGAGCTTCCACCTAACCTGCAACTGAAAAGGAATAATCTGAAATGTAATGACATACTAAAAGGCAAATGTCTAGAGAAGAATCTAACGGAATTCTATAAGTGCCTTTCATGTGCTCAAGGATTAATATCAGTATTTGGCAGAATTTAGCTCTGTGAAAAGATATTTTCAAAGATAAAATAATAAAATCTCATTACTGATCAGCATTGTGATGAATACTTGCAATTGATTTTGATGATGGGAAACACTGACTTGGAACACAATTAGTGAATATTATTCCTAAAGGAGAATTCCACTTTTCTGATTAATATGCTTATATTACCAAAAATTGTCTTCAATTATTATGTTTTGAATGTCATCAATGGAATCCTGATTTCTCACTTGTTATTTAATGTCCTCTATAATAGTCTCAATTTTGCCTCTTGGCCCACAAAGCCTAAAGTATTTATTAGCTGATCCTTTCCAGTGTAGGTTATGAGTATGAAAGGTTCAAAAACAGAAACCGTATGCAAAGCCTTGATTGTTTTTCCTTGCATTTGATATTAATTAAATATACTCTATTTTCCAGAGTGTTATTTGAGAACAATTCTCTGATGCCTTCAAATACAAACATGTTTGCAGCAAAGCAGATATGTGAGGGGAAAATGTCGATGAGGAATTTTGAATGATGCCATTTAGATTTTCACAACCCAGTTTCCTTAATCTTATACTGCCTGAAGTCATCATTTGTGGCTTGACATAAGACAAAATTATTTGAAATTGTTCAACATGCTCCATTATAGTAGTATTCTTAATGATATCAGATGCACTATTAATCTAATTTGTAAATTGTACTGGTACCTAAAATGTTTTACCTGTATTTAAGTTTCAAAATACAAGAATATACCAATAACTGTGATCTAGGGTAAAATATATGACTATGCAGAAATTATATGTTTGGGCAGTGCAGGAAGCTATTTACAGATTCTACCTGCCTTACTCTGTGGTCATCCCCTGTGGCATACCCAGATATTTTCATAAGCTGGCAAGAAAAACACTGGGAGTGAGATAAATATGCAGTTTATACTCAACAGAAAATGTAATGAAAATATTAAATGTACTTGTGCTCACATTAATAATCTTTAAGATTCAATGTTAAAACTATAGTGCCACTAATAATGAAGTTTTTTAAAAATATGCACACCCAAAATAAAGCTTTAAATGAAAAATAATGAATATTAGTTATATTACTCTTCAGAATGGAATTTCAAGAGTGTTATTAAAATTATAAAACAAATTAGACCCAGTTTGTTAATGCTTTTTTTAAAAAACTATTTTAGAAGATAAATGCTTTGTTAGAATTCATTCATCTCAAACTTATTCCTTCCGCATGCTAATTAATAGAACAGGATCATGGTTTTGTTAATTAAAATACGATACCTCAGGGAATTGAAATTAATTTTGAAGTCCTAATAGATACTCTCATATCAATAAATCTCCCAGATGTTTTGTTAGCATTATATGAAAGTGGATAAAGGCACTCTTAGCTTGACTTTGGAGAAAGTGAGAGGGAATTATCCATTTTAGCTAATCACAATGCATGAGGTAGATTAATGTAGTTTTTCATTAAGATTAATCTCCATGGATATGTTAGAAATTTCAGAATAAGCTTTCAAACACTATATATCTAAGTCTTTTGTTCAAATGAGATTCAGTTTAATAGTTACTGAAAGCTGTAACCATCTGGCAGATGTTTTCTGGCCTATGTGAAATGAGTTGAGGGGCTCATTTCTGTTTCCAATGAACACATGTCCAGGTCACCAGAAATACCACCACAATTTGCACCCTAATTAGCAATCTCAAGCGTGTTGTGGGCTGCATGGTAATGGAACATGGGCTACTCTCCAAATTTGGAAATGAATCTATTCAGATACAAATAGAAATGCCCTTGTAGGGTCAGCATCAAGAGAGCTTGCGTTTCTGTGTAGTGTAAATTTCAAAAACAAAAGATTGGGGTTTTTTTCTGGCTTTAGGTATTCATTTGACATTTTATCTGAAAAATTCTTCTTTTTCACTAGCAATTTTTTGATATAATATAGAGTAAAGCATATGTCATTATGGTTCTTAACATTTTGAGGAAAACAGACCCTTCTGAGAATCTGATAAAAGCTACAAGAGCTTACCCCATAAAATTAATTGATGGATATATACCAACATTTATATACAACGTCAAAGACTTTACAGAATAATGTTATCCTAAGATAAGGGAAAGATCTTAGAAACTATGACCAAGATTTTCACAGTGATGTGTAGACTAAATTCAATAAAGAAGTTTCTTCATTACAATAATAGGCCCAATAAAAATACATGGTAAGAATTTTTAAATAAAAAGATTCGATACAATTGTCACTTCTTTCATATGCTAGTTGGAATGGTACCCCCCAAATTCCAACATCTTCTTAGGTTGGTAGTTCTCTAACGTCTGAGGCTATATTTCTATAAATATATTTGTTTGGTCCTATAGGCTATACATTAACTACAAGTCACTGCCTTTTACATGAGGCCTTCCATTTTGTTTATAACTATCAAATACCTGCTCTAAAAGATTAAATGCAATGTCCTTGACCTGTGAGAAGAATAATTACACAAGTATGAAAATGAAATTCAGGAGAGAAAACAAGAATTTTCTTTGTACATCAAATTTATATAATATTAAGGCGGGTATACGCCACTTGAAAAAATCTGTTCGTTTAAGTCAACTAATCTGTATTGAGTTAGAAAGAGACATAAACAGGATAGAAGGGGTTGCTGTCCTTTTAACACAATGAGTGAGAGATGAACATGTGGAAACAAGCAGCTCTAGTACAGCATGGGATAAGCCATGGGGGGGAGCAACAAGATGGGACAGTAGTTCTTAAGAGGTAAACCTGGGTGATGCTCAGGGTCGCTGGACCTAGAGCTCCTGGAGGGCCACATGTGTGTTTTGTTTGATTCTAATTCTTATGTCCAGCGTGATGACTGGCCAGCAGAAAGTCACGTAATAGAGATTTTGTGTTGAAAATTCAATTTGTCATGGAGTTGATGATGGTGGTGGTGGTGTGTACGTACAACTTATAAAACATCAGAGCTTTTTGAACAATCAATATGTATAGTTATTTATACATGTTTTACAAAATGTGTTATACAAATCGAAAGATTAGGACAAATATTATGAATTTGAGAGTTGATAGAAATTAGAGTGCACATGTAGATCAGATTGTTCAGGGAGAGAGTATAGAATGAAACACAAAAAAAAAGGACCAAGGATGCAGCATAGGTAACACCAAAATTAGAAGTTAGGTAAATGCAAGAAGGCCCTCAGGGTCATAAAAGCAAAACCAGGAAGAAATAATATCAAATAAGTCAAAGAAGGAAAGTGTTTTGAAACAAGCAAAAACCAGATTGCGCTTGTCTAGGTAGAGAATGGCGGGTAGTGGGTGGGGAGAAGAAGCTGAGAAGGCAAATAATGATGTTTATTTCAGGAAGCTTTTATTCAAACAAAGGAGACAAAGACTCTGGCATTGCAACTGACACAGACACCAATGAGAGAAATATGCTCCAGATTTTCCTTCATGTGACACATGGATTCCTGCCCAAAGGATTTCACACAGATTTAAGAACTCTCTGCCAGGAAGGGGAGGTCAAATAAACATTACAGTGAATTATGAGAAATGGTTTCTGGAATCACCTTTCCTCTAGGTTTATCTGCCCTAATTACTTGTAAAATGTGCCTGAGGCTAAGGAAATGAAGCACCTGAGACCTGGAGACTTTTTGCAACTCTGTAGCACTGTCATTCTTTTTTTTTTTTTTTTTAACTTTAATTAGCCTTCTGAGGAGCAACTTAGAAAGGCCAATGTACCATTTCTCAGATAATTCCTGGTTATAAAGAATATAAAATATGAGGGGAAAAATTAAACACAGATGACATAGAAGCCCTTAACTCGATTTCCTTATTTACAAATACTTGCAGCCAAATACAACTACAATGTTCACTTTCCTTCCTTGCCATTGTTTTGTTTATTTCTACTTCACTTAAATAATTGGTTTTGTTCTGTGACTTCTCTTGTGCAGTAATGCATGCGAATATAAATGAATTAAATCAGCCAAAGAATAAAATTAGATGATAACGTGTGATTCCTTCCCTCTGCGTTTTTTGCTAAATAGAACAATTTTTAAAACTGAAAACTCTCAAATTTAGCTTTTCCCCTTTGTTTACTTTAAACTAATAGAGGGTCTAATCCTCTCCTTTCTTCTGGCACACTAACCAAAGGGACAAGGTGGGCCTCTGTGAGATCCCCTATGGCCTCCTACTTTGTAATCTCATTTTAGTTACAAACTCAAGAAAACGCTGTTTTGGAAATCCTGCCATTTGGGAAAACATGAATGGAACTTGAGAGCAGAGCATTATGCTAAGTGAAATAAGCCAGACAGAGAAAGGGAAATTCTGTATGATATCACTTAGATGTGGAACTTGAAAAACCTGAATTCATAAAAACAGAAAGTATCATGGTGGTTACCAAGGGATGGGGGTAGGGTGAGGGGGAGAACTGGGGAGATGCTGTTTAAGTGTACAAACTTGGAAATAGTAGATAAATAAGTCCTGGAGAGCTAATGTACCGTATAATGATTATAGTTAACAATACTGTATTATAATATTCAAAGTTGCTAAGAAACTAGATCTTAGTTGTCCCCACTGCAAAAATAGAAATGATATTTGTGTGACATGAAAGAGGTATTAGCTAAGGCTTTGCTGGTAATCAGACTGCAATATATACACATATCAAATCATCATTTTATATACCTTAAACTTGCACAAAGCTTTATGTCAATTATATTACAATTTAAAAACATTTAATAAAGATGATTATTTGAGGAAATAAAACGGTTTGGAACTCTTTTTCCCTCACTCTTTCTTTAAGCTCTTGGTGACAGAGTGACTTAAGGCTTTCTGTGTAACTGGATAGGCAGAGTTCACACTTCCACCTACCCGGGCAAAATTACAGATCCCTTCTAGACCCAGCAGAGGCATAAAAAGGCAAATATTCATACAATAACTGGACAGGTTACGGTTGCTTATTAATTCAGTAAATAGCTCAGTAAATACCGTTCTCTTGGTAAATGTAACAGGGTGATCACAGAGACCCAAAAGAATCGACAAATGCCAGCTCTTAAGGAGGATGAAACGAATCTTTAGTCTGGGAGGTGGGTCACGTTCTACTCTTTCTCACTTTCACTTTCCTAAAGAACTGTTTGTATCTGATCGCATGTTTGTTTAATGAAGTGTCTGGCTTTAAATGAGTTAATGAACCTTTGTTTGCAGAGCAAACTAGGCAATGCTGGTTCTTACGTGAATAGCAAGCTGACCATTGCTTCATTTCTCCTTAATTGTAATATCGTTTGAAAGCTTTATGCCACTAATATATTAGAAGTGATTTTGAGAGAATATTAAGATAATTAATATTAAGAAAATTTTGAAAGCAGATTAAATCAAAGCTCCTCTGTTTGGGGCTTCCCTGGTGGCTCAGTGGTTGAGAGTCCGCCTGCCTATGTAGGGGACACGGGTTCGTGCCCCGGTCCGGGAAGATCCCACATGCCGCGGAGCGGCTGGGCCCGTGAGCCATGGCCGCTGAGCCTGCGCCGGAGCCTGTGCTCCGCAGCGGGAGAGGCCACAGCAGTGAGAGGCCCAAGTACAGCAAAAAAAAAAAAAAAAAAGCTGCTCTGTTTGAAAGGCGAGAAGAGGAGTCCAAAGTCTCTCTGCCCAGCCTCACATACACCCCTGGCTGCACTCTGCATCCCACACCCTGCCCCTCACACTCAGAAGCCCCTGAGGCCTGCTCTTGGAATGTGAGGATTTCCCGAGACATAGTCAGAAATTCATTGATCTAGACTATTACCTTCTCACATTCCTTTCCTCTCCTAACTTTGGTTATTTTATGACTCATAATCACCTTCAACTGTAGAGCAATCAAAGAACAACTGGAACCGAATTTTGTGAAAAACATACACAGCACTTGTAAAACAGAGAGAAAATTACTCGCCTTATCAATTTACTGTGATTAACTAAATTAAATTAAATATATTTAATTTCTCTCATAGCATCTGATACAAAGATAATAAGGGTATAAAAATTAATAAATAAAAACCTCAGTTAAATAGAGGGGCAGCTCTCATGCTCTTCCATGATAGCAGAGCCCAGCAGGAAGAAGAAAGACTCCCTCTTCTTGCCCGGCAAGAAGCTTAGTCAGTGAGAGACAGTCACAAATCAGAGTATGAAAAGCCATGGACTGTTTGTTTACTGTAGCCCTCCCAACTTCCTTTTCCCTCTATAATAGAGCTGTCCTCTCCATTCATGCTAGGGACTTACTTCCACATGGCTCACCATAGTTGCAGACCCCAAACTGCAATTCTTTGCTGATCCTGAATAAACTCTTTTTCTGCTGGAAAAATAACTGGTAGTCTATTTGTTTTAGGTGAACAAGACCATGTGAATTTCCTTCCTTCCCCTTACCTCCTTCAAGTATTCCCTTTTTCAAATGAACCAAGGACTCTAGTGATGCCCTAGATTTTTTAAAAGAAGAAATTTTATTTAAAGTCATGATTTCTGCAGTGAAAATCATTTTCTCTGTGTGTTTCTCCAAACAGGGGAATAAGTATTCTAAATAAGGGCTATAGAAAATGGAATTCAAAGGAATTCTCTGATGGTGGACCTGAAGCATCTTGATGGGGACAGCTCCCACCTGTTGAATTCCATCAGTGTGTCCTTAGTGATGCAATGAAATTTAAACTCATAGTAGCTCCCTTTTAGGGGTTAGTGTTGCATTATTAACAAAAGATACCAATACTGGCGTCTTTTTACTCAAACAGAAGGCAGCAACCCATGGCTTAGCAGGTGGTACAGTGCACAGTGTTGCCATATCTAATGAAGGCCATACATATTATAGATATGGCAGATTTGTATATTGATTACAACAATTTTTCTAACAGATGAGAGTAAAATCCCAGTTCTAACAAAATCACAAAAGGGTCTCAAGGTAGGGGTTTCATGGCAGGTATTTCCCTTTTGTCCCTAAAAATCCATTCTCTATCCATCTCCACTTATCCCTACCTTGCTCTCTACTCAGAAAAACTGATTTGTTTGTTCTACAAAACAGAAGCCCCTGTCTTCTTGTTGGAGTTTAGCCAGAGACGAGCCGGGAGATGGGAAGGTCAAGGGAGGGAGAAATCAGAGTAGCTATATTCCTTTTACATACCTCTCATGTCAGCCAACCCCACCCACCTCTGTCTTTCTGGGTTCTTGTTGTAAGTCACACACTTGTCCCTTTGGGGCTGACTAGTAGACTGAGGGGTATTCGTCCTAGGTCACCACACCTACAAATTTAGAAATAATGGCTTTGTAAATAAATAAATAAATAAATATTTCTGATCTTGTTCTATTTTGAAAGTGCTTCTGTTTCCTCTTGGTACCCTGACCGCTGGGGGTCCCTTCCTCATTCATATACAAGCAGTGCATGTATTGGCCCTTCTTTGTGCTCATGCTCCAAATTCAGGGCCTTGGGTCCACTGATATGTGCCTCTGTACTTTCTCCCTAAGAGAGAAAAGGAAATAAAGGGAAAATCTCAGAAGAAGAGAAATGTTTATGGGGAAAAGGACCCTCCTAGAGAATCTAGGGCATACGCTTATGTTCAAATTCAATTTGGAGAGATAAAAAAATTCGTACACATTCCTTTTTACTGTGAAAAACACCATTCCAAAATTCAGAACAACAAAAATCTCGATTTGCTATTTATTTAAAATGCTTAGTGCTTAAAACATAAATGTCAAACCATATAAAAGTTTTAAACTATGAGTCTTATAAACTAACTTCCAACTCCTGGTTCCACTTTCTTTTAAACAATTTACATTTTTTTCAAGATGGATATCAGAAGATATGCTTAAAATATTCTAAAAACATTCAAATATCTAAATATTAATAAGAAACTATCTATAAAATTATTCTAAAATATGCTTATGCTTTAGCTTCCTGATTTATACGTTTAAATAGTACCTCTTGAGTCAACAATATTAGGTTAGCTATTTAATAAAATCACACTTGGTTTCACCAAACATTATACGGATAAATGTATACAATTGCTTTTATGTTCAAGGTTTCTAAAATTTACCTTCTGTTATTTATCTATAACCATATTCTCTGTGTTTTATCCATAGGTTGATTATACAAACTGACCAATAATAGCATTTATCATATGGCATACAATACTGCAGAATCAAGTTATATGGGGGAAAAATGGATACAAGTAACCTTTAGCTGCTAAATATGTGCCAAAGGGAAAATATTCTCAGCATCAAGGTCAAATTAATTTTCTTTTCAGATACTCAATGAATTGCTCAAAACATTGTCACGTGACTGTGCTTGTTCCTCCATCTTGAACCATAAATCCAGTTATATATAATTTTAAATGAGAATTAAAAATAATCATACTCAAATCCATAAATTATGTACAAATACAGTATTATTTATGTTCAACTTTCAATAGATTTATTAATCCTAAGAAAAATTGTTAATGAAAGTGAGATCATAGCTTCAGGAAGGTTACCTTGGTAACAGTTTGGCTTGGTTTCCATGGTTACAAAGAGTACAGCTGAGAGGCTCAAAGAATCACAATTTCCTTTGATTGGTAGAGTCTCAAAAATGATGATTTGGAAAGTGACAGGGGATTAAAAAAAAAAAAGAAAAAGGTTTCCCTCATGAGGAAAGAGACATTAGTGTCATAATAGCACACTGATGCTCAGACACAAGACAGGCCTTTGAAATTTAATGAAATCTCCCTTCGCCTCTTCATAAAAAAATTGGACAGACTATCTCAATTTATAACAGCATGAATCTGCAAACCCAAATTCCTGCTCCTGATTAACTGGTCAAAATATGTTAGATGGTTTATGAAGAACTTTTGAAATATTAGTTTAAAAATTTACTAATTGACTTAAAAATGTAAATGATTCAAAAGACTAAAATAAATATTTTTGATTTCTCTTATTGTTTTCTGGGTTTGAGTAGGAAAAAATAATATGGTGTAATAGAAGTATAGTGAGTGATAAGGGCATTAAGAAATCAGAGTCAGGGATATCTCTGTAGCTAGTTGCATGTACTTAAGCATATCATTTTATTTGCATTTATCAGTACTTACTATCAAAATTAACACAGAAACTGAAAACTATCTAAGCTACTCGTTGGAAAAATACTATAATACATGATTTTAAGATCTCTTTCTGTGCCTTGAGTCCTTTGATTTTAAAATATTTCCTCCCAGTTGAAAAGCACACTGAAGAGATGTGTGGGCAGGCTAGGAAAAATGTGGACAAAAGCTCTAGACACTTAGCCCCTCCCTACTGTGTCAGAGCCTCATAAGAAGAAGAAAAAATGTCTAAGACTCTTCATTTAGATTTTCCCAGCAGGAAGGATGTTTAAAGGAAAGACAGAATGAACAATCTTTCCCAGAGTTAATTGTCTCCAGCCGGAAGGCAAAGCAGTCAAAGACAAAGAACTTAAAAAGCAAGGCAGATCCACTGAGAGAGGAACGAAGCCCATAGAAATGGATGCACTAAAGGCCATGGGTCTAGACACCTTGACTGCGGTCTCCTAGTCCCCTTTACCAGGCAATTCCCCAACCCCTCAAACTCTAACCCCCCAGTTTGTAGACTAGTCATTCTGGAAATTCTGTGGGCAAAAGCAACAGTTTCCAATTGTGTTTCTGTTCCCCTGCTTGGTGAGAATGTGGAAATGGCAGCTGGAAGAAGTGACAAAAGAACTACCCAGCCAAACCTTGCCAGAAGCAGAGGAGGGCTCCAGGATCCCACTTGACTTTGGATACAAGGGTATCCACCAAACAGAAGCAGGATACACAGCCAACTTAGGACATTGAAATGGATATAAAATCTTTCACAACAAATGGAAAAAGGAGTACAGAGATCAAATCTTGCAAATAAGATAACACAGAGTCCAGGTTGAATTCTACTCTTGATTTTCATGGTCTTGGGCTACATAATAGTAATAGATTGTTAAAAAACAAGATGTTAAACTGGAGCTCTGTGAATTATATATCAGTCCAGAAAAGAAAATCATGGAGGATTTATCCACACTACCTCAAATAGATTAGAAGATCCTGGCAGAGCTGGATGAAAGATAAAACATTTTAATACTGCAGAGATGCTATTAGAAGGAAAAAGGAAGGGAAGAATGAGAGAAGAGAGAATGAAAGAAAGGGAAGAAGGAAAAAAAGAATTTGGCTGAAAGGGAAGTTGGATGAAATGATGGCATACAAAAGTGAAGTAAAAAATTAACTCCCGAAGGAAAAATTATCTAAGAAAATAAATAAAAATTTCTTACTGTTCCTTGACAAAAAATAATATAAAGAAAACACAAACCCAAAATACTAAGTTTACAGTGTTAAAGTAGCTGCATAAAATGCAAATGCAGAACTAAGGACCAAGTTGAAGGGGCAAAAATAGCATTACAGAACTAAGAAATAATCTGAAAATAACAGGTACTTCCAGTAACTAGATTATACTAGATAATATAGGTAAAATGCATAACATAAAAGATAATATAGGAAACTCTTGAGATAATAATGTGAATGCAGATGAACAAAGTTATGAAAGCACTTAGAAAAAAAAATAGTAGATACAGAGCAGGTAATAACAATGAAACCTAGGATAACCCTTGAAGTAGAGAGCACAACTAAAGGAACAGAGAAAAATACTTTTAAGAGAAAAATTCTTTTAAAAGAAAATTTTTCTTATATAAGAATAAATGGATGCATGGATCAAAAGATTATGTGTTTCTTTTTCTTTCTTTCTTTCTCTCTCTTTTTTTTTTTTGGCCACACCACGTGGCTTGCGGGATCTTAGTTCCCCCACCCAGGCCTTCAGCGGTGAAAGCGTGGAGTCCTAACCACTGGACTGCCAGGGAATTCCCAAGATTATGTGTTTCTAAAAGAAACGGTGGCGCAGTGGTTAAGAGTCCACCTGCTAATGCAGGGGACACGGGTTCAATCCCTGGTCCAGGAAGATCCCACATGCCGCGGAGCCACTAAGCCCGCACACAACAACTATTGAAGCCCGCGTGCCTAGAGCCCATGCTCCGCAACAAGAGAAGCCACCGAAATGAGAGAAGCCTGCGCACTGCCACGAAGAGTAGCCCCCACTTGCCTCAACTAGAAAAAAAAAAAAGTACTAAAAAAAAAGGGTTACAATACAATTAGCTTCTAACATGGTAGTCAACTTCTTGAACTTCAAGGCTAAAGAAAGTATTCTTCATTCATCTAGGTAAGGAAAGTAAGTCACTTATAAAGTGGGAAATGTCGTTGTCCTCAGACCACCACATAAATATTGAAAAAGCCATAGGAGCAGAGTCTACAAAGTTCAAAGAGGAAATCAAGTATAATCCAGGAATGTTATACACAGCCAATCTGTCAAGCAAGTGTAAAGACAACAGAAAGAAATTTTCAGATATGCATGGTTTCAGGAAACACGAGCCCACAAGCCCTTTTTGAAAACACAACATCATGACAAACGTAGCCCTAAATAATATACTGATCTTGTGGTAAAGAGCTAATGTTAAACATTGAAAACTTTATGTATAGAACTAAGAGCAAACATTAAGATATGGTATAGAAGATAACTTTAGACTTTATTACATACATGTGATCAATATATAAGTTTAGGCTTTATTGAATAGAAAAAGAATCTATAAATTTCAAGCCAAGAAGCTGAAGAAAGGGGGGTTGTATAGGAATATTAAACGGGGTGATTAAGATAGACTGCATATAAAAGGTGAAATTTAGGCAAAAATGTAAATGATATGAGGGAGATTATTTGCAAATATCTTGCAAAAGAACATTCCAGATAGATGTTACTCAGCAAGGGCTTGCTGCCTTATTTGCAGGTTGATGAGCAAAGAGACAAGAGGCAAGCCTCTCAAATCTGTTTGCTGATCCAAGGTTAGGGGTAAAATTTAAGGGGCTGGGGCAATCTCAAACTTGGAAGCTGATTGGCTAATATTGAATTCGTACATATAAGTTACTCATCTGCTGGAAGCTAGATTTTCCTTAAGGAAGGACTTCTTGCTTTGTAAAGGGCTCCAGTGACAACACTTCTATTCTTTGAGTTCCATAGACTGAAGATTCTTGGCTCTGGGGTCATGCTGGAGACAGGGGTTCCTGTCCTGCACCTCCACAGTGCTGTCTCTGTAAAACAACTCAAGGTTTGATTTTTCAACAACCTATTTGAGGAGGCGAAGTCAGTTTAAGCTGATGCTATTTCATAGAGGGAATAGTTAGAGCAAGTCGTAAAGTGGAAGAATCCCAGGCATGTTCTAGGAATAGTAAGAAGGCCAGTGTGACCAAAATAGACTAAGGGGAAGAGTAGCAGAAGATGGGATAATAGAGACCAGATACTATAGGATCCATTGAGCTCATTCCAAAGTTTCAGGAGCAGGATGATATGATCTAACTTACATTTTCAAAGAGTCGTTCTTGCTGTTGCATTTGAGAATTAACTGTAGGGGGCAAGGGTAGGAACAGGGAGTCTATTCCCGAGACTACTGCAATAATCCAGGCATGGAATTATCATGGCTGGGCTAAGATGGAAACAGTGAAAGTAATAAGAACTGGTGGGATTATTGATGTAGTTTGAAGAAAGAGCCAAAGAACTTCCTGTGTGAAATATAAGGTGTGAGATAAAGAGAGGAATCAAGAATGACCCACAAGATTTGACCTCACTGGGAAGACAGGGTTACCAATGACTAGACGGGTAAAGCAGATTAGGAGTTCAGTTTGAACCTGCTGAGTTTGAGATGTTATTACGTAAGCAGAGAGTTCAGAACAGCAGCCTGAGCTAGAGATATATTTTGGGGTAATCAACATTTTTAAAACCATGAGACTAGACAGTATCACCAAGGAAGTGAATGTATAGGAAAAAAGGACTAAGGATTGAGCATTGGAGTATTCCAAAATAAACATTTGAAAGAAGAAATGTCTCCAGCAAAACAGACTAAGAATGATCAGTAAAAACAAACAAACAAAAAAGGGATATGCTAAAGCCTATTAAGAAAAGTGTGTCAGCAAATGAACTTATCTACAAAACAGACTCACAGACATAGAGAAGAGACATGTGGTTTCTAAGGGGGAGGCAGGTGGGGGAGGGATGGATTGGGAGTTTGGGATAAGCAGATGCAAACTATTTTATATAGGATGGATAAACAACGAGGTCCTACTGTATAGCAAAGGGAACTATATTCAGATCCTGGGATAAACCATAATGGAAAAGAATATAAAACAGAATGAATATATATGTATAACTGAGTCACTTTGCTGTACAGCAGAAATTAACACAACACTGTACATCAACCATACTTGAATAAAATTTTTTTAAAAAAGAAAAATGTGTCAGGAGGAGCACATGATCAACAGTGTCAAGTGTTGTCAGTAGATCAAGCGAAAGGAAACAAAATTGACCACTGGATTTAAGAACATGGAAATTATCATTAACCTTAACAAAAGTATAGTTTTTTTGTGGAATGGTTAAGGCAAAGGTCCATGTGGGGCAAGTGAAGAGAACACAGAAGGAGAGAAGTCAGAGGCTGCAAATACAGAAATCTCTTTTGAGGAGTCTTGTTACTAAAAGGAGCAAAAAATTGGTCTGTAGCTGACAGGAGAGGGGGTCAAAAAAAGTTCAGATGGAAGTTATAACAGCAGTTTGTACACTGATGGACGTGATCCTGCAGAGAGTGAAACTTGATGTAGGAGAGAAAGGAGAGAATTGCTGGTACAATGTCCTTAAGTGTGCCTGAGAGGAGGAGATGCAGTGCACACAAGAAGTGACCAGCATGGACAAACCATGTATGGATACACTGGGGAAAGCAGGCTATGTGCTTGTATAGTTGCTGACAGGTGGATGATATGGTGGTAGGAGTTTCTGAAAGTCATGTTCAGATTGTTGTACTTTCTCAGTGAAGTAGGATGCAAAGTCATAAGCTGAGAAGAAGGATAGGATAGGAGGTGCTTGTTTAGAGAGAAGGCATGAAATTGTTGTTTAGGTTAGTGGATGAAATGGTAATCTGGCAGCATTGAGGAACCACTTGATTTTGAGGTCATGAATATAAAATTGGGACTGATATGCATTGTTTTGTGTCCTTTGTTCATGGTAAGGTACAGACCTGCAGTAAAAGTGTTACAATTAACCAGGATTTTTTTTTTTTTTTTTTTTTGCTGGTTGGTTGGTTTTTGCTAAATAAGTACTACAAAATAGGAAATATGTATATTCAGGGGTGTGATTATAAGAACTCTCCGTAGACCTTAGGCTGAATAAACAAGCAAATGAAGACATCAAGCGGGGGCAAATGGTAGGCAGGATGGGAGGCCTCGGTGCATCAAAAGATTGTTTCATTGAAAGTATCAGAGAGAGCAGGCCAGAAATAGAGGAAGGAAATAGAGGATAAGATACATGAATTTAATATGATGGAAGGACTGCATTCACTAGTCACCAAAAATATCTAAGATACACCTATAAAGAGGATATCTTTTTAAAATGTAGGCTGCGGTTGAATAGGAAACAAAACCATCAGAGGAAAGTAAAAGGGCAGGCACTGTTGGGATCATTTATGTATATATTGTATTTTCCAAGTGTCAAGATAAAAGTAGTATTGAAACAGGTGACAGAGAGTCAGGGTCTAAAATCACTGAGAAGCGGAAAGCAATGTCAGCAGATACCAACAAGAGAGTAAACTTGTTCTGTTCCTCCTTTTTTAATAAACATTTTTACCACTGTCTCTTCAGGTTAATCTGTGTACATCTAGTTCATTATTCCTAATAGCTGGTTGCTATTCCACAGTGAGTATCCACCACACTTTGTTTATTCATTGTCCCAGTTACGGACAATCTAAGCTGCTTACAAATCTTCACCACCACTAGCTATCATGAGTTTCCCTTATGGTCCCAACAGAAGAATTTCACTGAGATATCTGCCCTCGGTATATACCCAAATACTACCAGATTACTCTCTAGAGTGGAAACACCTATCCACACATCACACCAGTTAAAAATTAGAATGTTGCCATGACTTAAGGATCTACTTGTAGGTCTCTCCCTTTCACATATCTTCCTTATCTCTCTAAAGGTAACTAACAATCTGATATTCACTTTATTTTTCTAAAAATGTATACTTTTAGTTTTTATGTATGCATTTGGTTTATAGCCCATTTCAAACTTTACAGAAATGGAATCACTCTATACAAGCACTTTTTTTTTTTTTTTTTTTTTTGCGGTACGCGGGCCTCTCACTGTTGTGGCCTCTCCCATTGCAGAGCACAGGCTCCGGACGCACAGGCTCAGCGGCCATGGCTCATGGGCCCAGCCACTCCACGGCATGTGGGATCCTCCCAGACCAGGGCACGAACCCGTGTCCCCTGCATCAGCAGGCGAACTCTCAACCACTGCGCCACCAGGGAAGCCCTATACAAGCACTTTTTGATGACTCACTTCTTTTGTTCAATATCATGATTGTAAGAAATAACCATATTGCATGCGTGTAGCTGTAGTTTATTCATCTTCATTTATGTGGAGTATTCATTATATAAGTTAGCAACTATTTGTCACATTTTTTGTGAATGGAAATTTTGGTTGTGTTGGAGAAGGTAATCAAGTAACTGAGAGGATGTGACCACCAATTGACCCTCAAGCTGGACCCAGGCAATCAGAGGCTCCTCAGTCCCTCCCCTGTCCTTGGAATGTGTGTTCTTCTTGCCTTCCCTAAGCTAGAAGTTGCCCCATGGACACAGCCTTGAGATACAAGGTGTTGTTGAGAACATCTGGACAGTATACATGACTGAATCCAGTTCAAAGCCTTATATAAGTTTTAAGACTCTAGTGAGCAGTTGTGGAGATCTATTCATTTTGCAGACACCCAAGCAAGCTGCCTAAGTTCCCTTGCTTATTAAAACTACCACCTACCAATCTGGAGTGGTCTGCCTCTTTCTTTGGTCTCTCTTTGTCCTCCATGTACAAGGGCCAGTTTGCAAACCAACAGGTTGCTTCCCATTGGGGGTTATAATGATCAATGCTTCTAACGAGTAGTCTTCCATATTTCTCATGTGGGAGATGTGCAAGGGTTTCTTTGTATATACCTTCAAATATACAGTTGACCCTTGACCAACACAGGTTTGAACTGCCTGGGGCCACTTATACATGGATTTTTTTTTTCCAATAATATACAGTCATCCCTCTGCATTTAAGAATTTCACATCCACTGATTCAACCAATGACAGATTAAAATTTCCATCTGCTGTTCATTGAATCCATGAATTCAAAACCCATGGATATGGAGGGCTAACTGTATTCACTATACTACACCATGTTAAAAAAAGGGGCTTGAGCAACTGTGGATTTTGGTTTACCTGGGGCCTCCTGGAACCAATCCCCTCTGATACCAAAGGATGACTGGACTAAATAATGCCAAACTGTTTTCTACATCCTTGTGGCCATACACACACTCACCAGCAGTGCATAAGAGCTAACATGCTCCATGTCCTGTCAACACTTAGTATTGTCAGTACTTTTAACTTCTGCCATTTTAGTAAGTGTGTCATGGTATCTTATTTAATTTTTCTCTGTTTACTACAGAAGCTGAGCACAGTACAGGTCTGTTTGTATAAGATTTCATATGTTTAGAAATTCTTTATATTCCCATATTTTAAGTAGAAGAATTTTTTTAACCTAAAAATATACACATAAAAGTTAACAGTAATGATTTGGGGAGGAAAGGAACTGGTATCAGGGGAGAAGATAATCTTTTACTTTTCATTTATCATTTTCAGTATCATTTCAATTTGTTTGCCCTATCAATGTGTTACTTTTATTTAAAAACTATAAATTACAAATTGAAGTTCAAAATTATCTTAAAGCACATATGTATTTAAACAAACACATAAGCTTAACACACAACTTTTAATCTGTCACCAGCCAAGCCGTTTTCTGGATAATTATGCTAGAATTTCCATGTCCAGTACAGTAGCCACTATCCACATGTGGTTACTGAGAACTTGAAAACTGACTAATGCCACATGTTGAAATTATATGTTTGAAATAGTTGGTAAAATAAATCATTTAATTTCACCTGTTTCTTGTAAGTTTTTTTAATTATTTTTTTAAAAGTATTTATTTATTTATTTTTTGGCTGCGCTGGGTCTTCATTGCTGTGTGCAGGCTTTCTCCAGTTGTGGTGAGTGGGGCTATCTTTGTTGTGGTGCATGGGCTTCTCATTGCGGTGGCTTCTCCTGTTGCAGAGCACAGGCTCTAGGCATGCAGGCTTCGTAGTTGTGGCATGCGGGCTCAGTAGCTGTAGCTTGTGGGCTCTAGAGCGCAGGCTCAGCAGTTGTGGTGCATGGGCTTAGTTGCTCCGTGGCATATGGGATCTTCCCAGACTGGGGATTGAACCCGTGTCCCCTGCACTGTCAGGTGGATTCTTAACCACTGCACCACCAGGCAAGTCCCTCTTTTAAGTTTTTAATGTGGCTCCTAGAAAACTTTAAGTTACATATGTGGCTCAAAATATATCTCTATTGACAACATTGCACTCGAATCTATTTAGTAACTAGAGAAAAACATGACTAAGGATATTGCCAAAGAAAAAATACAACTATGCAAAACATAAATATGTTTCACTTTAAGCCAGCCCAAAATTATTTCTAGTTATGCCAAAAACACAAAGCATACTTGGATACATCTTATTCAAATCACAACTGACTACAATTTGAGGTCAGGTGCAAGATTATAATTCTCATCAATTTTTACAGTTCATACATTTGCTTGTAGACAAAACATGGAAAGAAGTCCCAAACCACAAACAATACTTTTGGTAACATCTACTCCCTCATTCTTGGAGTTAACATTTCATGAATGCCTATAATGGGTCAGGACCCGCATTAGACAACAAGAAAAAGGATGTTCACTAATAAACACAGGCCTTCCTTTTCCAACCCCATTCAGTGAAGCCACATTCTCCGTGGCTTATAGGACACGTCCCACACTTTTAGCCACCACTTCGCAAAGCATGCATTTAAATGCAGTAACATTTTCAGGATGATCTAGCCTATAAATAGCACCAGAAGAAAACACTAGATATGCACCGTTAAGCATAAATTAACTCTAATGTATGTTGTCTATGCACTTAATGTATATTTGTTATAATAATTATCTCAATTTCTTGGGAACTTTGCTCTTGGGGGGATCCAAGCTTGGGGAAGCTTATTTTCGAGGCTGGAAATGTGAAGGGAATGTATTGCAGAAAACAATTGGTGTCCTCTGGCTGGCACTGAGCTGCAGCTGCACCGGCTGTGTGTGATATGGCTGCTGTCAATGAAGGCAATTGCATGCAGAGCACTGCTGGGCTGTCGACTGCAGCCACGGAAGGGTTTGTTGCAGTATTTTGGTGATGTCTGAAGATGCAGGCAAATGTTGGGAGGACAAAGCAACCACACTGAGCAAGGCACAAGAACCCAGGCACAAGGTAAGTATATTTAAAATAATGATAGAAATAAAGAGATTTTCAAAACGGTAAAGCAGGTCTTGATGGGGGGCACTGGGGTTTCTGATGATTTTAAATGTCTTCTTAATTCTCCCCATCAGTCTACTTGGTAGCTCCAATTCCCTTCTGTTCTCTTTCTCTCTCTCCTTCTCCTTCTCCTCCTGTCTCTCTCAGAGACACAAACATACACCCTGAAGGACATCTAAATAAATAATTATTGATATGTCATATGTCTGTACAGTTTTCTGCTTGCAATGCTCTTCTTCTAGTACTATAGCTTGCAATGAGCCAGAACCTCTCAGAAGATTCCCACTACTTTTAGACTCTTTAAAGGAAAAATGCCGTTATGAACTGTTAAAAGTTTACATTATGCATAAAAGGTCAGAAAAATGCCAGAAGACAAAGTACAGTAAAGACAGACTACTTCAAAGAACTCCATTCAGCTTAACTTCATCTTACCTGAAGAAAACGTACAAGGCAGAAAATTTTAAAAAGAACTTCTATGGACAATCTAAACTTTTGCTTCTGCCTTGGGCTTTACAATCTACTGATTATGCAATACCCTTTGTCCCAGGGAGTTTGTGCACAGGACTCTAAATTAAGAGTCTTTTTTTATGTCATCTTGGTGAGTGGGGACCCCTCTAGATATATTTGTTCCAGAACCAGCTTCTCTTAGTTTCAGACAGATTCTTCTCTGTATCTAGGATTCTTTTCCATTTTTTTTCTAGTCCTTTAAATCAATCTCTTTTTAAGTAGGCAGAAAGAGAGAATGCAAGAAATCTATCCCTCATTAGCAACCAAGAAGCATGATCCAGTATACTATTCTTTCATTATTTAAGAAATAATATCTTAATAGTTACTATTTTTCTGTTTTAAAGTAACAGAGGAAAGGAAAATTAGACATGTACATGTGAAACAAAGAATTGCTCATTTGAATGATACATTACTGATTCTGATTAGCTTGGTTTTCAGAGAGAGTATGAGTTGTGTCATTTTATTTTCAGGAGGTGGTAACTGACTCTTACTTTTTTAAAAAAACAAAAGGAGTATTGCATCTCTATGCTGTGATCCTCCACTAGAGTGGAGGTCATATCATTACAGTCTGTAGGCTCCATATGATATGCCCACGGTAAAAAGTTAATAAATAATTATTGAAAGAATGAATGAAGCATTGTTTCAAAAGGGCAGGTCTGAATAAGACAGCAAAGAAAAGCACTTTGATAGGAGGTTTGCAACATGTGGACAGATGGCTGCTGAAATAGGAGTTGTACTTTCCCAGGGAAGACACATCCAGGTTCGCATTAAAAGATTGGATATCTTGTACTTCCCTGGTGGCGCAGTGGTTGAGAGTCCGCCTGCCGATGCAGGGGACACGGGTTCGTGCCCCGGTCCAGGAAGATCCCATATGCTGCGGAGCGGCTAGGTCCGTGAGCCATGGCCGCTGAGCCTGCACGTCCCGAGCCTGTGCTCCGCAACGGGAGAGGCCACAACAGTGAGAGGCCCGCGTACCGCAAAAAAAAAAAAAAGATTGGATATCTTACATCCACAGTGTAGTTGCAAATCAAATAACTCTGGAAAAAACATTTATACTAATGATATTTCTTCCCATGATTGTGTTAACTAATTAATTAGTACCCACCCTGAATTGTTTCACAATGAATTTTAGTATGGGAAATTATATATCCAGAGATAAGATTTATGCATAGGAATGCATGCCTTAAGTGCTGCAAGTTTGCTAAAAGTGGATTCACGTTTTAGCAGATCCAACCATGAGCCTCACTGAATGAAAGGAGTTATGTTATCACTAAATTGCAGTCCATTACCATACCATTCCTCACCTGTAGCAGTTACTTGTATGATAAGCTGTTCGTAAAATTTGCTATTAATTATTCTTGCATGATATAGTATGATAGGAACAACTGAAAATATAAATACATGCAATCATGTTTACATATATCAGATTATAATGTAATTAAGACTTCTAGATGGTGCCTTCTCATAAATTAATACTTAGGAGTCCACTAGATATTCCCCACTATGGTGACCAAGCCAGTGTTGAAAGGGATATGTGGAAATGGAAATTCTTATCCCTTACTGTTGGGAATGTAAATTGGTACAAGACCATTGAAGATCAATTCAGTGATACCTAGTAAAGATGAAGATCTTCATATCCCATAAGCCAACATTTTTATTTCTGGATATATATCTTCCAAAGGACTGCTATACATGTGCATAAGAACCATTGCCTTACATAATGGAAACAACTAAACATCCATTAAAATGGCAATGAGCAAAAATTGTATTCATTATACTCATAAAATGTAATAACATGCAGTGGCTGAAAACAATGTAATGCTATGCATTACCATAAATTTTAAAAAACATAATTTTAAGTGACTAAAATGTGTTTGAGTTATACCTAAAATAATATTTATATAAATCAAGAAAAACAAGTAATTCTCTCACTTCATGTATATGTATATTTAGTTATATATTTACATATATATGTTTATGTATGTATGTATGTATATAATTTCCAGGAACACATACTTTTATAGTAAAACCAGAGGCAGAATAACTATTAAGCTGATGAAACAGCCTAAAAGTCAGTTCCTACTAGTCCTGGTCCTTGGTCCTGCCCCAGACCTGTAGGCTTACATCTTAACGCACTCCATACTCTTTCCGCAAAAGATGTCATCGGGAGCATATTGCTGATTTTGTTTCGTTTCGTTGTATAACAGGTAGCACTTATTTGTCACTATATAGGCTTAAATAAATAGGCAATCTCTCCCTTTGTACTGAGAGAAACTATTTTGGTGAGACTTTTCAATCATGAAAATTTAAGTCAAACATCTCACAACTAAATAATTAAATAATGGGGAAGTTCTGAACAGTGATGTAACATTGAATGGATGGACCTTCTGAAATAGCTTTGACAGGTCCTGGGAAAAGGCCATGGGCAGGCATGATTGTGTCAAGATTATGATGGAATTTTTTTTCATTTCCTTTTGGCTGAAACTGAAGATGGAGGATATAGAGTCTTTTCTTTCAGCGGGGGGACAAGGACAGGCAAGGCAGGACATCCTGAGTAGATGAGCACGCCCAAACAACAGAGCAGCAGAGCTGAGGCTCATGACAGAGAGACCGGTAGGGAGTTTCCTGGGAAGGGGCAGGCCCACTGACACTAGATTTCCTAATATTCATTTTCGCGTCTCCTTTTGTGTACTTCAATCCCACTATGTTATCATCAAGCCCTGGGTTATGTCTGTTGGACATGCCCAACTTGTACTGTCTATATTTTATGGAATCAAGGGAGCAGACTGAAATACTGTAGCCTGCTGGCGAATAAAACTGAAGCTGCTTGAAAAAGCCCAGGGCTTCATAGCACAGGGGTAGGAGGATTGTGTGACCATTTGGAGTATTGAGAGTGGTCCCGGTTCTTCCATAGAGGCGGCAGGTGTTAGGGGAGTTGGAATGAGAGCACTGTGAAGGTGAATGGCAGCAGGAAAGCAGCAGGATGGGGGTTGAGGGCAACTTGTGGAGCAACATCTCCTGTCTGTGGGAACACTCAGTGACAGGACACTTGAACCTCTGGGAGGTCCCTTAAGGAGGGTTTGCAAGTCTCTCCTTGAGAAAGGCTGGGAAACCGAAAGGAATGGAGGGAAGGGGAGACCTCAGGTTGGTATCTGCTGGGCCTTTTTTATGTTTGTTTTTTTTTTTTTTTTTTTTTTTTTGCGGTACGCGGGCCTCTCACTGTTGTGGCCTCTCCCGTTGCGACGCGCAGGCTCAGCGGCCATGGCTCACGGGCCCAGCCGCTCCGCGGCATGTGGGATCTTCCCGGGTCGGGGCACAAACCCGTATCCCCCGCACTGGCAGGCGGACTCTCAACCACTGCGCCACCAGGGAAACCCTGCTGGGTCTTTTTTAAAAAGAAGAAAGGACGTTGGTGCTGTCTTTGGCAGGACAGAGGAAGAAAGTATAAAGGAAGAAATAGGCAGTACCTATACATCATCAAGTTAGATGGAAAGTCTTTGTTGTAGGTCAAATATTGAAAGATTCAGTGAGTCAAATGGCCATGTCCAAATGCATAGATGGTTGGCCTTATATAGGCCAAAACATATGTTTAATTCACTTAGGTTTCTATATTTTGTTTCAAAATTGGTGCTCTGTTGAAAGTCAAAATTAACTGGTCTGTTATGACAATAATTTAAAATACCATGTTTTTTAAATTAATTTTTATTGGAGTATGGTTGCTTTACCATGTTGTGTTAGCCTCCACTGCACAACAAAATGAATTAGCCATACACATATCCCCTCCCTTTCGGACTTCCCTCCCATTTAGGTTACCACAGTGCATTAGGTAGAGTTCCCTGTGCTCTACAGTATAAAATACCATGTTTGATAGTGCTAATAACAACTTAGTTTCTTTGGATCAAAGTTTTTCCAAATGCCTGTGGCAAACATTGAGAAATTTAGGAAACATATAATTTAATTTAAAAATACTAATCATATTTATACACATTTTCTGCAAAATGATAACTCAAATAATGGCAGCTCATTTTAACCTCGAACATTTCAAAACAACAACAAAAAGAAACATCTCTTTGCCACATAAGAAGAACCCAAACTTTTGGCTGTCTACAGCCTGTGAGCTGACTTCATAATTTTTCATCACTATCCATGCCTTCTCAGGACACTTAACTATTTTTAGAAGCAGACAGTGTTGCTGATAATGTAGTATATCCTACAAGTTCAACCTTTGCAAATCACGCCATCCAGGGCAACTGACTTGGTGAGCAAAATCTCCATGGTCATTTAGAAATATGAACTGTCTAGTCAAGTTTACAGTGCTTTTTTGTTTCCCCTCAGTGTGCAATGCAGTTAAATATTACCTGTATGTTTCATTTAACTCTATGAGATTATTGAAGGTTTCTATTTTCAAATTCCTGATTAATCAAATTCAACTAAAAATAAATATTCATTTATGTATGTAAAAAGTAGGAAATAATCCTTGTTACGGGGAGAGGAAAGTGGGGAGAAATCCAGAGTCAACATAAAAATATTGCCGTTCAAACATTTTCAAAATTTAATAAAAATTATTTATAACTGTCAGAAACTTACATGTGATAAGAATGTTTTATCACAGACTCTGGTACAGGAGATTTCTAGAAATTAGAAAAGTAGAATATTTCTATTATAGTAGTGAGGGCAAAAATATATATTCCAAGAAGTAATTTTTAAACACTAAGTGGAAATAAGGCCCATAAAAATGAATGTTGTATGTTGTATATTTTCCTTCCTGGTTTTTATTATTTTGAAATTGGTCCTTCAGCCACCAAGTGGGATGATGGTTTCTGAATAGTGTTTACTTTTGATGATAGCTTTGTCTCCCCCTGTTGTTCAAAATGATAAAATACAGCACTCTGGAAACAGCAAGGCTCTCCGTTCCTCCGGTATTTGTAAGCTGACAAGAAGTATACAGATACCCTCTGAAGTTTTATGCCTGCTGTGTTTCTCTCTTTGCTGCAAGAGGAGCCTTTTCTTTTAACCTGCATGCCTTTGAAGAACTGACTCAGCATATTCATGGCCTCTAAAGGTAAGAGTAAATATAGGCAGCTAATAAATTTTTCCTTATATTATGACTGAAAATACACAGTTCTAAGGGTGTTACAATCGGTGAGATTGATACTTTAAAACCTGTCATTTAGTGCTTTTCAACGTTGGAATTTTTAACTTTGAACTCCAAGGAGCATGTTGCATTACATTTTTAAAAAAACCCTCTATCTGATAGAATGTAAAAGTTAAGATGCAAACAGTGTTTTTGTTATCATAAATATAAACCTAGTGACTTGATGTGAAAAGCTGCAGAATAAAATTTAGAATGGGAATATTTAATGCCAAACACAAAGACAAGTTGATATTCCCAGTTTCAAGGGATTTGTAGAAAACTTTTCACACATAAGTTAAAAAGTGTTAAAGTACAGTTCAATATTTAAAAAATTCCCATTTGTTGTTTAAAATATGTGATACAGCCATTTCTTATAGAGAATTAAACATGTGTTTTCAGGAAATCCTAGTAAATTTAATGGACTAGAAGTAAAGATTTCTGAACTATGAAGCAAAAATCTTTCAAAATTTCTTTGATGGTAAATTATATCTAAAAAGCAAACAGAAACTAAGCAAGCAGATTAAAGACTTTGGGAGGGGGAACTGGTAAGTTTTCCTCAAATCCCTAAAACTGCAAATATCATTAGTGTTGTCTCACTTAAAGAACTTCTCAGAAGACAAGGGATGTGCTTGTTTTAGGTAATGGGTTGCAATCTCACAAAAAATATTTGTGAAATGATATAAAAATGAAATTATAATGTGTTTTCATTCCATTATCAGAAGAAACCATTAAACTCTAGGCTATAATGAAAGTGAAGAATTATGATTAGTATAATTAGTGGAAACCTTTTAACCTAATTACAAATAGGATAATAGAGTTCACAATTTAAAATATCCTAAATTAAATTAATGATCCATTCAGAGAAACATGTATGCTTATTTGCTTCCTTTATCAAAATAGACTTTGGATGATATTTAATTTGGAACAAAGGAAGTAATCTTTTCACTTTTTGTCAACATGTAGCATACACCAGTCCCTGAGTATCACTGGGAAAGCTCAAACAAATTGTAAAATATAGACGTGAAACATCAAAATTATGAATTTTAATACATGTGTACTTCATTTTTATATTTGAAGACAGCCAAAAAAAATCTTGGCAAGTTCTTTCTTTCATTTAAGACTGACACTAAGACTTAGTCCAAAACACTTCATCACTTTATCAAGTAAGAGTTACAGCAACAACTGCAGCCTGTAAGGTAAAGAGTTGCAGAGTATGTGAAATATTTATAAGCTAGTTATACATTTTTAAAAGAGTAGATAGAAATTCAAAGCCAGATAGAAATTCAAAGGAGTTCCTTCTTCATTTGGTGGTCTGAGTCTCTGAAGAAACTTGTGACTAGAAAGCAATATTATGATCAAAATATGATTAATCTACCAAAAAAGCAGTGATGTTCAGTAATGATAGGGGCTCAAGACTAAACTTAGAGGCAAAACTTACGGTAGAAAACTAACACTCTCGCTCCATCTCACTCAAAATATTTAACAGATGAAGTGGGTAAAACATCTGTGAGAGACCCTATACTACTTAAAAGAAGTGAAAAATGAAGTTTCCTTTTGAATTAGAAATCTGGTTTTAGGGGGCAAGTTGGTTTATCATCATTATTTACCTAAAATATTTTTGTGGAGTTTTATTCAAATATATTTAAAGACATTATTTATAATGTCATGATGTTTTCTGGCCCATGAAACTGTATTGGCAATTAGCATTTTTCCAGGGAATACAGGCTAATTAGACATTTCACACATTTTGTAGGAAGGTCAATCAGCACCACTAAATCAAAGGACAGTCTGGATACTGGATGCCATTAGAACTGAGGAAATATTTGTGTGGTCTGGAGTCCCCTGGTTTAGTATAAATAAACACAATTTAAGAACAGGTTGGTCTCAGACTTTAAGTTTGAGAAAAACAGGAGTTTCCAGGATGATCTAAACTGAACAGAAGCTTCAGTTTAGGTCTTCAGAGGCTGTGCTGCTCCAATGTGAGCTGAAATCCCAGAAGAGAAAGCAAGTGATCTCAGAATGGTGATCCCAGCAGTCTCTAACTGAGCCTCTACTCCCCAGTAAAGACTTTGGACATGATCTGCTCTGGGCCCCAGTGCATTAACATCTCTTAATGCCATGACATCTAAGGACCTAAAGACCTGGGTCAGAAATGTAGAGCCACTTGCCAGACACTCAAGAATCTACCACGTTTTGTCACAGCAAAATAGTTTACAAGATAAAATTGGAGTAATTTGCTAATCTTTTCAACAATAAAATTGGCAATGAGAGAGAATCTAATAGTCTTCTATCAGCTATTATTAGAAATTAATCCCTACACATTTTTTTTAATTGAAGGATAACGTGTACAGTTAAGTGCATAAAGGCACCAAACTTAAGCTTCATGATTTTAAAAATCAGGATGCACTTGTGTAACCACCACCAAGATCAAGATACAGAACATTTCTGGCACCTCATAAAGTTCCCTTTCTGGTCAATAGCCATGAACCTCCACTCCCAAGTTGAACCACTATTCTGAATGTTATCATTATGAACTAGTTTTCCCCAGATCACAATTTTGTCTCTGCTTCTCTGAAAGTCAATGACAACAGTGTTTTTGGCACTAATGCCAAAGAAAGGATGTGTGTTGCCTTTTATTATTTTCTAGCTGTTATTGCGGTAGGGGCCATTTGCTCCTCTCCCAGATTTGACATGGTGTTACCTAGTCTTCCTCTCAGTTTACTCAGTTAGTAGCTCTCGAGAAGGGCTAAGAGCAAGAGGAATTCTAAAGTCTATATCCTTTGTGTCTGCCCCAAATCTGAGAGGAGTTCAGGATGGGGGCCTTTGGGGAAGCAAATTGTTATAATATTATCAGTGTGGAGCTCTCTTTTCATGGGGCCAGATGACAAGATTGCTTCCATTCATTCCTACCCCTAAAGCGTGTCCAAATTCTTAATGTCACAGACCAGTATAATCTTAGAAATCCATATTTGTCTCTTCCCACAACCTTATTGTTAAATGAATAAATGAATCATTTGGCAATTAATGTCCCTCATTAACACCAAATGTACACATGACTTTAATGAGCCAATTGTTACTAGAAACAGTTTATGTCAGTGTCCAAAGGACCACTCCTTAGGTGCCTGTGTTCCTTCACCAGGTTTGCTTGGGCTTTTTTAATCCCTATCAGATGCTCACCCAGGCTGTGCTTGAGAAGAAATGAATGAAGAGGAATTTATAATCTCCAAAGGAAAATCAGTCCTTTCTTCAGATTTATTTTGTAGAGGTTTAAAAGATTCAGAAGAATACCTCCTCCCCCTTCACACACACATTACATGGACCTGGGTATCAGTGCTGAAGAGAGACCATTCTCATCTACTGTGAATTATATAGCTGTCACTCCAATCTTAGTATATGTACAATGAGTGCTTATCCAAATCTTTGTGCATCTGTTATAAATTTCTTCCTCATATTAATCCAGAGCCAGTTTCCTTGTCCTTCCCATTCATCATTTTTGTTTGTTTGTTTTTTTACGGTACGCGGGCCTCTCACTGCTGTGGCCTCTCCCGCTGCGGAGCACAGGCTCCGGACACACAGGCTCAGCGGCCATGGCTCACGGGCCCAGCCGCTCCGCGGCATGTGGGATCTTCCCGGACCAGGGCACAAACCCATGTCCCCTGCATCGGCAGGCAGACTCTCAACCACTGCGCCACCAGGGAAGCCCCATAGGTTTTTAAAATAGTCTAAATTACTTTTCTTCATAATGGCTTCTCTGATATTTGAAAACACCTGTCATGAACCTTGCTTGCTCCATACCTACACTCAAGCTAAAACAGCAAAGTGTAAAGGAAATGAATGCGCATGTGAGAACTCTGACAATTTGGCTTAATAAAGATGAGAAGTAAAAACACTGATAGTCTTTGAAAGAAATAACGGTATGTAATGAGGGAGACAGCCAAATGGCAGTCATGTGAGAAGAAAAGGGAAAAATAATAGTAGAAAGGAAATAAAGTATATTTTTAACAAAGAAGAAGAATTTTGCACGCACCATGTACATGTCTTATGCATAATATTGGGCTCCAGACTAAGGCAGTATAAATAGCAAATCTCCGAATTTCAATCGAAGAGATCATTGAAATAGTAACAATTTTACCTGGCAATAATATAATATAATATAAACAGGTGATTAAAAAATCAAAGCCAAACATTTTAGAACTCTGTAATTCTTTTATCATTTGTAATTTTGGGTGAGCTACAAAGGGATTCATACTGTCAAAATTTTTTCGGATGCTTTTATACCAAACACAGAAATCAAAGCTAAATTAAATATTACACTGCCCTTAAGAAGTTCATAAATTAGTTACAAATATTCCCATTTGTTCTCAAAGTATATATCGTCAGACCAGCAGCATTACTTTACCTGGGAACTAGTTAGAAATGCAAAATTCTCAAGCTCCACACCCACTCCAACCACAGAATTAGAAAGTCTGGAGTGTGGCCCAGCAATGGGTGTTTTAATAAGCCCCCCAGCTGGTTCTGGTGCAGGCTAAAGTATAAGGGCCCTGAATTACATCTAGCCATAGCAGTATGATTGATAAAAAGAGACAAAATATCCTTGGAAATTATGAGGCACCTTCATAATGTTTGAGGAAGGGAGAATATGCTTGAAAGTCATAGTTATGATTTAAAACCTATGTCTAAGGTTATCCTTTTATGAGTAGAGAACATCTAGTTTCTTTTGCCATTGATTTTCTTTTTGCAGTGTATAATCTTTTAGCTCTTTGAATAGAAGTTTCACTTGCCTTCAAAAAATATACTTTCTAAAATCATTTATTTTGCCCAAATTATCCAACTTTTCTCACAACTACCTCTGGTAGTCTTCCACAGTCCTTTATCTCTGGCTTCAGGGTCAAGTGGTGCTGACAGTGAGTAGGAAAAATGAAGGAAAGGGCACTGTAGTGAGAGGCTACTGTGGGAGATACTCCACCCTCTGAATTAAGAGGAAGCAAATATTATAAGACAAACTAAATAAAATGGCCTACATTTAAATACGGACTGGGATGGTCATTCTCTTGCAGATGCACAGAACCAAAGAAGCAGAAGTCTGCCTGGTTTTCTTCCGGGAGCTTCAGACCCAGACCACGACCTTCACATCTCACCTTCCAATCCAGGGAACCAAGTGTGGCAGCGGGGTCCCCCTCCACCAGGGAGTCTCCCTCCTGGTCTAGAATATTTAAGCCAGGTGCTTTTATCTATTTCTACTAAGTGTTTGCCCTTAAAATGAATATAAACTTGATTTCTTGCCTTTCAATCAAGGCTGAAGAACTTCAACAAATAACTTACTGAAGTGAGAAAAGCATTATAAATCATGAAATTATAAAATCTGTCTTTTATTTATTTCTGTTATTTGGGAAGAAACATTTTTCTTTTATGGTCACTTCTAATTTCCTTATTTAATTGTCAGAGGAAGAACACTAAACATTTTCGATTGAGCTGTTTAGCACATTTATCATTTTACTGCTCATTGCTCAAGGTGTCAGCACATTTGGCCTGGAGAAACTGTCTAATATGTCTAGACACCTACAGCTATTTAATTAAGGACATTGAGTACCTGTCTTAATCAAGGCACATTAATGGTATAAAACCTAGTCCCTCTCACCCAAACGTTCTGCAACCTCGTTGGCAAAGACAAAAAATGATGACAAAAAGTGCAAGGCTGGGTACTAGAGCCAGATAAGCACACAATTTTAATTTGCGCAGGTGTACAGAGAAGAGAAACGTTGTTAAAGATCAAAGTACTCAGGAGAGACTTCTGCAATGAGCTGAGAGCTCAACATCTTCAACTGAATCTCAAAAAGGTGGATGGAAATCCAAGAGAAAATCAGCCTATCAAGTTAGTGTTGTCTTCTGATGCTCTTGCATCTCCAGGCCAATTTGCTTGAAAGATCATATTATCATTAGGTATAGCCACTGTTCTAGTCATTGGAGGGTAAGCAATGATTCAAGCCTTATAATAAATCAATCAAGAAATATTATCACCTGAATTCTATGGCACATAAATAGCAATTGATATTTATGTATATTATTGTTGCTTTTGTATTTATCCTACAAAAGATTAGAAATACACTTACACTAATATTGAGATGTCAGCACATCTGCTGCAATTTTCAGCTTGTTTGGCACTCTTTCAAACTATAAAGTCTATCTCCTTTATCAAAATCAAATCTCTGTGTTAATTCCCTTAAGGTGCAAGAGATTTCTGTTATGCCTGATAGGGTTTAAGCTGCACGCAGCATATGTTCCCGGGAAAATGTTTATAATTGCAGATGCCTTCTCCAGAAACCCACTGGCAGACAAATGTACTTTAGAGACTGGAGAGCTCAGGGAGATATGTAAAAGAGCTGGAAAGGCTAACCTACCATCTTCCATCTGCAGGAAGGATCAGCTGTAATAGCTGACTAGAGTTGATTAACTGCTGCAAGCTGTTTGGGAATGTTGTCAGACAAGGTTTCGCCGAGTATAAAAGTGATATACCAGTGCCAGAGGGCTGAGGTTTGATGATCACATATGGTCATCACATAGTCTTCTTCCATCCATGAATGATGACACACCCGGAGCCAGATGCTTGACATGAATACACTTTTTTCATATTTGATAGAGATATGAACCCGTTGGCTGCAGTTCTAAAATGAAGTCAATTTTCCAAACGTACACCTTTGGTAATCTTTTTCAGAAACCAAAAACATGCCACAAATTGGTGGCTATTTTACTTCAAAGGGAAAGAAAATGTATAATCTTTATACTAAAAGAACACTAATTTGCTTTAAAGTGGTGCGTATAGAAAAGGATGAATGCACATTTTGAAAGTTTAATACTACTAGTTTGTTAAGAAACATATATATAAAGAATTTTATGAGTTAACTTTTATCTAAAACCATAAGGTTAAATAAAACTATGAACATTTGAAAATAGTACATGCTTCAATAAACAAACAGGAAAATATTTAATAAAAATCCTTCTAAGTTAAAAAACTCAAAGTAAAATTTTAAAAAAATCATCTATTCTCCTTTAATCAAGACTATCCAATGACTACTACTGAAAATCATGTTTCCATTAATAATTTGAAAATAAACTCCCAAGCGGTGTGTGTGTGTGTGTGTGTGTGTGTATACATACATATGTACATGCACATACTTATATGTCTAGACATGTATATATATATGTTGTTCATGTAGGTTAAACTTAAGAATAAAACCAATACATTCTCTTTCCAGATGGATTAACATGTTCATAATAGTCAATAACATTATATCCTATAAGCGTCAAAGGATAACTATTTATAATTTAGTCACCTATAGCTAAGAGTAGTGAATCAAAGTCTACAAGGACACATGTAAAGATCACATTTATTTTGCTACATGTATTAAATGGAATCAATGATACCTGTAAACCTGATAAATTATACATAAGAATTGATTCTTAGTTACATATCCAAGGCTGTAATTAGGTTTCCATTCTATACCTTTCATACTTCAGGAGTCCTTTACTTGCCCTGACACCCGAATACATGACACAATCTCTTTAGACTTTCCAACAATTCCTAGTTCATCAATTAATAGCAAAAGATGAAAAGGGCTCTTTTGGACCATGGTTTATAAGTGGCCTGGGGCGATTTAAAGGAAACTACAAGAACAACCAAAACCAAGACCCTCAAATCCAGGACGTTTGCCCACAGAGGTAGATTAAGTCAAATGTTATTACAGAGGATGGGTGAGTATAAGAGTAAATAGGGAGGAAAGGTACTCAGAAGTCCCATAGCATCACTTAAGAATTGTTTCTCCCAGTTCCTAAGATTAGTTTAGTGATGTGGTACAGCAGAGTAAAGAGCACGTCAAAATCAGCGGCATTACTGCCTGGGTTCAAATCCCAGTCTAACCACTTATTGATACATGCTCTGTGACGTTGAGCAAACTACTTCCTCTCTCTGGGATTGTTTCCTCACATGTAAAATGGAATGATATCTAGCTCTCTGATGTGTGTGAGGATTAAATCAGACACTATGTCAAAAAATCTGGCACAGTGACTACCTCACGGTAGTCATTAAATAAACAACTGCTATTATTAGGTATTAGAGAGGTACAACTTCCCTTTTCAACCAATAGTCTTTAAATTTCAAGGCTGAAAACTTGATCCATGACACAAATAGTCAAAGCTCCTAAACTCAAACTTAACTTCTGTCCCCATACTCCTTCTCTATCTCTAAGTTACTCCTACATAGATCCACTGCTTAATAATCGTGCATGTCCTTTTGAAGCTTACCCCTTCTCTTTCCTCAACTCTCCATTTTCCTCAAAAGAGGAGAACAGAACTAACAATACTACACAACAAAGACCGATTCAAATTTTTTTTAAAAACTTTGTCATAGTTGTTAAAATATGTTTTAGAATATCTTAAATCATAAATTTTGGAAAAAATATTTTTGTGAATCTTAAAATGGAAGTCACATGTACTTTTATCAATAATAAGACTTAAATAGAAGAAATGATATTAGTTTTTACCTCCACCTCAGGATATACAAGGAGAGTGAAGGAAATAAGGTAATGTTATATTTTCTGCGTTTGTGATGCCCAATCAATTCCAACTGTTAGTATCGATTACTTTCATTTAAAAGTTATCAGTGAGTATATTAATGTGAAGGGAGAATAAAGTGAAGAAAATTTTAAGGCAAGATAGAAAATGAAGCATTTAAAAAAGTAATAATCAGCATTGCACTCAGTGATTTTGCCTTAGTGAATCTTCAAGTATTGAATATCAAAATGAAAACATACACAAATAAAATTCACTCTAAGAACATATTTTAAATATTTCCTTTAAAAAGCAGTTTGTACTGTATTCTGTTTAATAAGTCACTCCTCAACTGTGGCTACTTTATCTCTGTAAATTAACTTCACTTCTAATTACATAGGCAAGTTTTAATGTGTCATGCATTTAGTGGCTTAACTCTTTTCTGCTTAAATTGGTACTTTGCTGGCATCAGCAGGATTTCTGGGTTTTCTTCCCCTAGTCCAAAGGAAGATGTGAATGAGAAAATTTTAAAGAATAGCTTTTTTCAGCTTTAACAAAGACGTTTCATCGCTGTGAGGAATGAGTTACTGCATGACAGAGTGAAAGTAGAGTTACAGGGCTGAGTGGAGAGGCCATGCATGCAGGTCATTACTGTTTGGTTTCATTTTGGTTCATTTCTTTTAAAAAGAGAGAGAGAGAGAGGTTTAAAACCTTATAGGCATTCTTATTCAGATTGTTTAAAAATATTCTCAAAGATATTGTTTCCAAGAGCTACACTTTTATCTGATTACCACAGAAAAACACACAGAGCTAATCACAGTTGCTAATGTTATTCTGGGCAATTCTGCCTTGAAATTTTCAGGGTTCTTGTAATTTTTAAATTTTACTTGAATAAAAACCATGTTAACTTCTTTTTCATTATAAAATGTGAGCTGTTTTCAACCATTTCCCTCACAGAGAACATGAAAATCATCTAATTTCAGGTAGTCTAGTAAACAGGTTAATAGTAATAGCTGCAAAGGTTTTCAAAGACCTGTGATGTAATACTTTTTATTTCCTTTATGTCGTCTTTTAACAGTTAGACCTGATAATTATACACCAGCAGGTGGAGCTTCTTGGAAGTAAGTATATTATATTCTGTAATTATTAAAACTGTTGAAATGTTTTAAGTTTCAGAAGTTTCTTTACATCTAAATATTTTATAAATGATAAAGTTAAATGTTTAAGATAGATTAAAAAGAGCACTAGGCTTATTTTATAAAATAAATATTGAAAGTAAAATTATTAGTCTGATATAGATAAACATAAAAGCATAAAACTCCCCAAGTCTTTGATGATATTGTCATTAGGAATCTAATATTATTTTTAATCTTAAAGTAATAAAAACTATTTGGTCATTTCCATGGCTGCTAATAGTTTAAATTTTCTTAATGCTGTAATTTCAGACATGGAAATCAAGGTTGAGACTAAATAACAAAAAATCATCAAAACAAAATATGTTTTATCATAGTGTCAGAGATTCGTCAAATAGGCAAATCATGTAACAATACACAAATTTACAATGATGACTAACTGAATTCAAATTAATCAAGTATTTTTGTCCTTAACTAAGATATGTCAAAATTGTAATAGATAGCATGCAGCTGTAGATATAATAGCAGATAGAGATTTTAGACAAAATCATTACTATCAGTGTGAGTTGTCCCAGTAAATTCCATAACAGTGATAGAATTATTATCTGAGTATTTGATTCTTCTTTACAACGTTGCTTCCCTAGTTGAAAAGTGGTACTATATGTGTCCAAGTAGGTCATATATCTGTAATCAAAATTTAGTAATTGCACAACTTTGTTCTCAGAGTTTACTTCTATTTCTATGCCTAAATCCTCAAAATTTCGAGCACGGAAGTAGATTTGTCTGAATAAGATACCATATACTTAATAACTGATCACACACTCTGTTTTCTTTTAATAACACAACAATTTTTACTCACATAAAGTTTTGATAGTAAGCAATAAGCATGATTTTGATAATTATTTTTTTTGCTCCATTAGTGATACTTGGCACTGAGACCTCCAACAAATATGAGATTAAAAACAGCTTGGGACAAAGAATTTACTTCGCAGTGGAGGAAAGCATCTGCTTCAATCGTACTTTCTGTTCCACACTGAGATCTTGCACTCTGAAGATCACCGATAACTCCGGTCGAGAGGTGATTACAGTCAACAGGCCCTTGAGGTGTAACAGCTGCTGGTGCCCTTGCTACCTACAAGAGGTTAGTCTTTGGCTCTGGGTGTGCTTGTATTTTTCCATGTTTGGAAAGATCAGCAATTATTTCTTAAATAAATGGCATTCATCTGGAGATATGGGGCAATTAACCTTTCAATTGGTTGAATTAGAATGTTGCTCCTTTAGGATCAGAACAGCTTGAGGATTTGGTGATTCACTAAATTTTTTTTCCTTTCCAACCAAAAACTATAGTGGCTTCTGTGATGTTAATCGGTAACGACAGCTCATGCATCATGTAAATGAGACACATCCTCCTGAATCTCTGTATTAGCCACGTAATTGTAATAGCTATAAGTTCCACCATTAAGCAAATCTACCCTTTTTCTTCTCTTATTGGTGCAAAGTTCAGGGAGTGCTGAGTGATACTAAACTCTTCTAAAGTATTCTCTTGGGTAGGTATTATTTTTAGTACAGAATCTCAGGTTCCATTCACCCATTTATGACAAACTTCAAGGTTTAGCAAAGACTATGTTCTTGTTCTAGAGGGAATCATCTGATTCTTATATTTTTAATATATAATAGAGTTTCATCACGAATAGGTCTATAGTAATAACTTTCATTGACATGATGCAGCTAAGTTGATATGGAAAATATACTTACTTTGATGTTTTTGATATCATAACACCTCTATAAGTTAGAAGGAATAGATTTTACTCTCTACATTTTGCAATTGAGGAAACTGGGACTTAGAGAGTGGAGGTGCCTTACCTATGATCACACATCTAGAAGATACAATAGATGGAACTTGAACCAGGTGCCTTTATTCAAGCCCAAGCTTCTCTATTGAGGACCTATGTATAAATAGTCTACGTAGCACAAAGGGAAATAAATAGTAATGTGGAACTCTCCTTAATTAGAGAAGTTTCTCACAATATATATTGAAGCTAATTCTCCATTTATAGGCAATTACCTGGCTAAGTGATAGGATTGCTAAGGTACTTATATACGGAGCCCAAGAATTTTTATACTTTTACTGGGGATATTCAAGATCTAATATGCCCCAAGATGCTAAACTTAGTATAATCCAGAATATATGCCCATTTGAAAATTTCTGATAATTGATGTTTTATTTCAAAGTAGCTCCATGTCATATAACTTAACCATAAGACGCATCCTAATGCTGATTAATATGTTTTTTAATTTGGTTAAAATCACATCAGTTACTTTAAAAGTTATCCTAGAACAAATCTATATAATTCTAAGAAGACTTGTTGAAACCACATTTGTCCATCTGAAAACACTACAGACATACACATAAGACTATGAACTTAACAAATAAGGAAAGACAAAAGGAGATCAGATGATGAGCGCTGGTTTGATCTAAAAGCAAACAATGTTCATCATTTTCACCCACTTCCAGCTTATTTTACAAAGTATTTGATTTGGTTACATAAATATGTTGAAATAGAATATTATGGACAATAAAGAAATCAGGGGAATAAAGGATGATGGAGTAAAATACTAAAGTCAGCCCTGAAAATGCAAGTGCTAGTCTTTAACACTTTGGACAAAATGAAACAAATCAAATTGGTGTGTAACTCTGCAAGAAGCATTTGTTTTTAACTGAGCAAGAAGCATTTGTTTTTAACTGAGCACAGAGAAGCTAGAAGTTGGCAATTCAAAGAGAAAAAAGTCCATAATAATCAGTAAGTGACACTTAAAAATAGATGTGTGTTGTGGCCACAACTGAGAGGGGATGGAAACATCTTCAATACTTGATCAATTACTGTACTTGGAACAAAATGGCAAAGAAGCCAGTGTCCCAGGGTCAGAAAACAGCTTTGGGATAGGTTCTCCTTAGGGAAGGAAGATCAAAGACATGGACATTTAGCGCATAATGCAGAACACATATCTATATAGTGAATTTCTTTGTTTCTATAAATTATAAAAAAAAAACCCAGTATAAGATAAAAGCAGATATTTAGAAGCTTTTATATACTGTTTAGAAGTAAGCTGACATTATAGTAAAATTAAAATACAACAACTTTAGGAAATCTTATTTTATTATCTCTTCTTACAGTTAGAAATCCAAGCCCCTCCTGGTACTATAGTTGGTTATGTTGCACAGAAGTGGGACCCCTTTCTGCCTAAATTCGCAATCCAAAACGCAGACAAAGAAGATATTTTGAAAATTGTTGGTCCTTGTGCAACATGTGGCTGTTTTGGCGATGTGGATTTTGAGGTATGATTGACAAAATGAAGGACCGTTTTCACTTAGGTCCTGATTTTTTGCAACATAATTCAATTTTTAAAATGTTCAAATCATGAAACATCTCTGAAATAAATTTAGAAAATTATGTATTTGTGAAATAATGTAACAAGTAATATTGTACATGCCAATAATAACTCATAATTCCAGAGATAGTAAGTTCAAGAATTTTTTTAAAACATACTACAAAAATTTGATTTATGTATATAGTGCCTATGGTATAAAGCAAATATATTTAGTTCAGAATCACCAAAATTACATCTTCTTTCCTACATCCCTGGTGGTAACATATCCAGTCCTGATCTCAAGAGCACACTCCATTAAAATACCATTAATTCAAAAGCTATGCTCATAAGACTTGCTAACTTCATTTTGTAAAACAATCTATTCTCATGTAAACATATTTGTGTAAATTGAATGTTAAAAAACACTAATTACTTGCAAATTCAATGTGTAAGAATGTGAACTATCTTAACAGATTTTCCTAGAGGATATAGTCTAATTTAAAGTATGTATTTCTTTTTCATTTCATTTCATTTCAGTCCATTCATTCATGTATATCCCACATAAGACATTAAAGTTGCAGGATTTCAGGGAACATTATTCACCTAGAATACAATGTACATTTTGCAAAATGAGCTGTCATAACTCCAGCCCACGCCAAAAAGACTTGGTATAACTTTCCTAAGAGTAAAGGATAAAAATATGCCCTATGATTGAGGAGAGCTTAAGAGTTTCATTATTCATGGTATAGACATGGCCTAAGTAACTTTCTCTATTTTCTATCCTCTACTCCCATACAGAAAGTGAAAGTTTATACTGAATCACTTTCAGCCTTTGAATGAGAAACAGGGCAAGCAAATGAATAGTGGATAAAGTTTAACTGTAGATTCCTTCTAGCTAAAAAGAACTATAGACTTTTGATGTCAAATTAGTCTGAATTTCCTGTGTGGTACATTAGCCCAGAGAATTTTTCGAATGAAAAATAGGACTTAGGGTTAGTTATAAAGGAATGACCCAGTAAATATCTGAGTATAATATAAAAATGAAATTGAGCAATGACTGATAATATTTAAACATATTAGTAATTATAAAATCTTAGCAATAAAAATTAAAAGGTTATAAATTGTACTTAGAAATTATTTTTTTCTAAAAAATTTCTTCTAAAATATTTCACATATTTTTCTTTTTTGATGAAGAATTCAGATTTAAAATCTGGACTTCAGGTAAAGGAATCATGGTTAGACCATATAATTGAGACTATGTACCTGCTGCCATCTTGTGGTAGCCTGTCCTCAATTACTTGAGGCTATTAAATTCTCAATCTGCATACAAAAACAAAAAGAAAAAAAATAAATAAATGAATTACAATGGATTAAAAAATGTCAGAAAAGCAAAATTCCTGAAGAGTAAACTGGAAAGTTAAATCTACAAACCTATGCTTATATAAAGGAATGAGTACCATCGAATTGTCATTTAAAGATGATGAATAAAATAATTCCTATCTCTCATGAAGTAAATATATGAAGAAATGTAAAACCATCTGTATCACCTTCAAATTTACAACTTCTTATTTTCTTCTCAAAGGTGAAGACCATTAACGAAAAGCTTACAATTGGGAAGATTTCAAAGTACTGGTCAGGATTCGTAAACGATGTCTTCACCAATGCTGACAACTTTGGAATTCACGTTCCTGCAGATCTAGATGTGACAGTCAAAGCAGCCATGATTGGTGCTTGTTTTCTCTTTGTAAGTGCAGTCTTAAAGAGTAAAGGTGATTTATTTCTTTCCTTTTCCCTTGTTGATTATTATAGAGCCAATCCCGTTTTACACAGCATTTACTCCAAAGAGTAAGTTTAATCATAGAAGGTTAGTTTGGGGCCAACATTCTTCAGAAGTCAGAATGTACAAGCCTGCATTTCTATTAGGCAGGTGTCCTCCAGTGGCCCTCATACCCCCTCTTCCTCGAGGATTGATACCCCGTCAACATCCTACTCATCATTTCTCGAAACATGAGTTATCCTTCTCTTTCAACTTTAATTTAGACTTTTGGCTTATTTTCACTTTCACTGAAAAATATTTAAACTTAAATATCATATTATTTATCCTGTGTAAAGTTCAGAACTGCTTAAGAGCTTACGAAGGAGTTAGGTGATATTCAGAATGTGAAAAGTACTGTTTATTTGCCCTTCCGATATGTACATAGATAAATGAGTAGGCAGAGATGAGTTAAGATGTATCAGTTTCTATTAGTACAAAGATAAGATGTCTTTGTCCTTTCTCGTCAACTTCCAATTTCATTAAAAAACATTTTCTTCTAGATTGGTGATAGGAGAACAGAAGTCAAGTAATACCAGTGCCAAAGGTATTGGCCTTTGGGCTGGTTTTCCTGACTTTCCTTCTGATATCTCCCTCATTGCTTACCATCTTCAGTGCATTCACAAAAGCTCATGGAATTATAAAATAAACGTACATTCCTCCTCTCATATTTTGTTATTCTTCAGGGTTTTAGGATCCTAATCTTATGGTGATATTAACGTGTGCTGCTGTGGGGGAAAAAAAAATGGTCCTATTTACTTAGTCTCTTCTAGAGACACTTGGGAATTATATTAACTAAAAATAATTCCCCGGTGACATCACTGATGGATACTTAGAGTTTAATTAAAAATATATATTAGGGGACTTCCCTAGTGGCACAGTGGTTAAGAATGCACCTGCCAATGCAGGGGACACAGGTTTGATCCCTGGTCCGGGAAGATCCCACATGCCGCGAAGCGAGTAAGCTGGTGCACCACAGCTTCTGAGCCTGCACTCTACCGCCCGCGAGCCACAACTACTGAGCCCCCGCATGAGCCACAAACGTTGAAGTCCGGGCACCTAGAGCCCGTGCTCCACAACGAAGAGTAGACCCCGCTTGCTGCAACTAGAAAAAAGCCCGTGCACAGCAATGAAGACCCAGTGCAGCCAAAAAAACAAACAAACAAAAAACCATATATATATATTAGGATTTTTTTCTCCAGCAGCTTAGAGAAACTATTTTAACTTATTCATTCCCTATCATTGGTAGACATAGAATTAATACGTAGAGAGCTAGGTTTCTATACTTACTAAGTCATCACTTACCCTCAATTCCCGTTTTCATCTACAGATCTAACCAAGTCCAGTCAATTTTGCCTGTCACCTAATACTTTTTCAATTTCCCACTCTCCTTACGTGTTTGGTAAGGCTTTTAATTTGCCACTTCCTGCTCACTCCTTCTATTTTTTGATGATTTCTGCATTTCGACACCAAACACGCCAGCGATCATGTGCGTGCATGCACGTAAAGGTGCGCACGTGTGCACACACACACACATGCCCTTTTCCCAAAACCTTAATTTGGCCTGTTTAAGCCCCTTTCTTAATATTTATATTAAAAATAGATTATCTTTAATCTGCCCTACTGACCTATTTTATGTAACAAGCTGATGGCAAAAATGCACTGTCAACAATTCCCTATGCCTATAAACTGAAGAAGTACTGATCTAGATAATATCCAAATAATCTGAAAGGATAACTTTTTAACTCCAGTGTCTGAGGGAGAAACACACTCACTGAGACTATCAGACAGCTCCTATCCATTGCTTTTCCTTTCCTTTTTACCATAATATCATAAAATATTTGCACTTTTTTGGACAATATAGCTTTTAAGATAATTTGTCACCAAGAATTGTCTTTATTGCTGTCTCCATTTTATTACCTTGTGGTGAGAGATCTTTAGAAAGCTGTTGGTGTGAGGATATTCCCCGATCCAAACAGCAAAATTCACAAGTGTAATCTTATTATTGGTCTCTTCTTGTTTGAGGCTACCACTACACAACACACAACTCTGACCCCTCCCCGCCAAAGTGCCCTCTGGTATACTTCCTCAGATGACTGCCGAGTTACTGACCACAAAGTCCATAATGATATGTCTACCTCTTGTTTAAAGGTCAGAGTCTATTACAACTTCCCACGCTGACCCAGACTGCCCTACAATCTAATTCTAAAAAGTCTTGATCACCTCAAATTTGACTGGTGATACCATGTTGATTCAGATAAGGTTTCCAAGTTACTTGTACTCTGTAAATTAGACATCTAAGTGTCATGAAGCGAAAAACTTTGATTTCTCTCCTACTGATAAATCACCTGTTCCTGGAGCACCACTGGGAAACATAATTGCTTTATGTAATCAAAGCTTACATGTGAGACTCTTGTTGCCTTTTTGTAAATTCACTCATATTCCATTTATTTATTTGTAGGATTTTATGTTCTTTGAACATTCGCTAGCTGGATTATAACAAGCAAGATGACAAAAACAATAAAATATGCAGAACAGATTTCAGTAAGTAAAAGACAAGTTTAAATGATCTCTTTCCCTTTGAAGAGGTCTATATTTGATGCTAATTCTTTTTCATTTTCTTCTAGAAATCCCCTGGGCTCTGGATTTCATTTCTGAATGGCTTGAGTATTGGCTTTTTTTTGGTAACAAAATGTTAATTATTATATTTATTAAAGCATAATATAATGAAGCAATTATCTGGTTGTGAATGCATGATAGCTAAAGACAAGATGACTGGCCTTAGCAGAGTGTCGCTTGGAGAGATTACCATTCTTTCTTTTTATCCTTTTGAAGTTATTGCATGGTAAGCATGAAAGATGAGAGCTAAGGCTTGCAGCATCACTGATGAAAATTCAATGTTTAGAGAGCACTTTGAAGTTTTTCTGGTACTAGGGCTGGTTACTAATCAAAAGGACTGGATTTCTAAAGTATTTTTTCATAAATAGTCTTTTTTACTTTGTTTATTAATCTTCTTATTGTAGTGAGACATTTTTACATTATGTTGGAAAAGCTAAAATTTGGGTAAATAACACGTTTAAAGGTGAGATGGAAGATAGATGAAATCAATTTGTTCTAGTGGCAAAAGGCACAGTTACATTCCATAAAAAAGATAATATTTACAAATCAAAGCATGTTTTAAATACATACCCATGCTAGGGATTTAAATAAGCATATTAATAGACTTCTAAGTTAGTATCAATAAAGCAGTGGTATAGAGCAGGAATTTTATCTATTTGCAGTAGAAGTTCAGTCAAAAAAGGGATCTGAGGCTCTGAAAAATAGACAACTCCAGGCCTTAAAAACAAGCAAACAAAAAGAAACAAAGCCTTAATACATGAGGCAAATACAGATGTCAGGAAACACAGCCAATTCAACCAATTAACGCCTTCCATGTTAATGTTTTCATAGTCCTCCAGATTACTATGTCTAGTTGTCCACACGCTTCCAAAGTCCATTCAAAAGAAAAATCTTTTTTTTATGAATGACAATAGTCCTCTCCCTTTTCAAAATGAGGAAACAAATTTGTTTTAAGCAAAGCAGCATATAGACTCTACTTTAGAGTTACACAAACATGCCAGACACTATGTTTGCTGTGACTTTCTGGTGGGGTAACAAAACGAAGTAAAACAAAGAAAAATCAAGCAGTATGTGGAAGGCTGCCTGGCAACCTCTCTTTCCCCATGCTACCCTGCCCTCCATGTCCCAAATGTTCTCCCTAAAGATGATCCTGCTTTCAGGGCTTTTTCTTGTCCTTCACTTTGATTTCCAAAATGAAAGATTTTTGTAACTCATGTTACAACAGCAGCACAGCAGTGGTTGAGACTTTCACAGTGAGGCAAGAATTGGAGAAAGAAAACACCATTTGTAAATACTGCCTTTTAATATGACAATGTTTTGGATTTTTAAAATATTTAAATGAACCCTAAAACTAGTGAAAAGAGCTACTTAATACCTACATCTAATGGAGACTCCCCAAGAATCAAAATCCTTCTTAGAATATAACACTCATTTTAAAGTTGGCCGTATTAAATGAAAACCTGCTACAGTATTTGCTCACTCCAACAGATTAGGACCCATCCTTTCTCTCCTTCTTTGTTAAAGATGAAATTGATCTTTGAATGTCTTCTATGCACCACTTTTGTCTTTACCACCAAACATGAGCCCACAAAAGACTAGGCAGACTCTTGCTTTTCAGTGAAAATTTTAATGAAAAGAAAGCAGCTCTAGAATGACATTTTTCCTCACTGTCTTTCCTTGGCCCACTACGCTCTCAGAACACAGGTTCCAACCCTGTTTACTCTGAAATATGCTGGGAAAGTCTTGACCAGATTCAAATTCTTCCCTTTCATTCATTTTTTCATTAATGTAATAAATACTTCTGACTCCCTCCTATATGCCCAAAATAGAGTGCCCCCGCCCCATGAAGCTTACAGTTTAGTTAAAGAGATGGCTATTAATCCAATAATGACACAAACAGAACTTAGATTTTCAACATGAGAAGTGTTTACAGGAGATAGACAAGGTTCTCAGTAAGGTAGGGGTATGTGACTTGGTCAGGGAGTGAGGGAATGATGGTGGATTTAATATGTGTAGAATAAGTCAGAGCAGGAGGAAGAATGTTTTAGGCTGAGGTACTAACATTTGCAAAGCTTTCTGATGGAGGAAAAGGAGGACATGATAATCTCAAGTGACTTAAAGAAAGCCAGTGACACAAGTTTAGACAATGAAGAGGAATGTGGTACAAGATGAGAATGAATGGAGTCTGGAGGCCATGTTGAAGATTTTAAACTCTGTTCTATTAGCAAACCATCTGATAAAAGTTTATAAGGAGAGAGTTGACTGATGAAAGATTAGATTGGTGAGAGGCCTCGAGAAGGTGCTCATGGACCAATTAGTGTTACTAAAGTAGTTTAGACGACAGCTAATGGTAGCTCTGATTAACGTGATGCTCATGTAAAGGGAGAGAAGTCAGCAGATTCAAGATATATTTGGGAGGTAAAATCACCCTTACTTGATGCTGGGTTGAAAATGGACGTTCAAGGGAGAAAGGGGATTTCTGGCCTATAACATTTAGTGACAGAGAGAACATTAGAAGAGGATCTGGTTTGGTGGTAAAGAAAGAGTGTGGGTTCAGTTTTAAACACATTAAACCAATAATGCCTCTAAGTCTTCCAAAAGGAAATGTCAAATAGCCAGGTGGGCATCTTTTCATCTAGTGTATCTCTGGAGAGAGAGATGAGTTTATGAGAACTATATGGACCCACAGAGATCTGAGTAATCTCTGGTTTACTTTAAGATATCCCTAACAAATATTTTGAAACTTGCATGGACAATGAATTCATTCATTCATCTAAATAATACTTTATGGAATTACTTCTGTGTAATAGGCACTGTATTAGCAGTGGGGATATTATGCTAAGTGGCCATTATTCCTACTCTAAAGATGCATTCGACAAATACTTGTAAATTTCATATTATGTGCTAGGCACCTATGTCGTCAATAAGTTGCAGCAGTGAACAAAGCAACAAAGTACCTGCCCTCTTAGAGCTTGCATCCTAATGCAGATAGATAATAAACCAACAGGGAACAAAAATATCATGTAATTATAGGTGATCATAAATACTAATAAAGAGTCTATCACTCAATATCTAAAATAATAAACTGAATGTATTTCTTGCTAAGGCAAGGGAGGGCTGAGCCTATAAGACACAGTTTATAAGCAGAGAACTTACAAAGGGTTTTGGAAAAGTGTGGAGTTTAGAATCTGGAGTATTGGCTTTAGCTATGGAAGCAGGTTTACCAGAATAAGACTGTTGCTCACTGGCTGACTCTCAGACATCTGTTCACTGGATGGAAGCTGTTGCTGATTATCTGATTTTCAGTCTGATTTTCAGGAGTTGATTGCAGGGGATGTTGCCGATTTCCCTTCAGAAGTGTGTGCACTTTTGTAATCAGTCAGACCGATTAAACAAGCTTAATACAGGCACACCTCATTTTATTTCACTTCACTTTATTGTATATTTTACAAATTGAAGGTTTGTGGCAACTCTATGTTGAGCAAGTCTATGGGTGTCATTTTTCCAACAGCATTTGCTCAATTTATGCCCCTGTGTCATAATTTGGTAATTCTCATAATAGTCCCAACTTTTTCATTATTATTTATTTATTGTAGTGATCTGGGACTAGTGATCTTTGATGTTACTATTGTTAATTGTTTTGGGGCACCATGAACAGAGTCCATATGAGATGACAAATTTAATCGATAAATGTTGTTTGTGTTCTGACTGATCCAACCGACAGGCTGTTCTCCCATCTCTCTCCCTCTCCTCAGGCTTCCCTTTTCCCTGAGACATAATAATATTGAAATTAAGCCAATTAATAACCCTATAATGGCCTCTAAGTGTTCAAGTGAAAGGAAGAGTTGCAGATCTCTTGCTTCAAATCAAAAGCTAGAAATGGTTAAGATTAGCAAGGAAGGCATGTGGAAAGTCGAGGTAGGTTGAAAGGTAGGCACTTACACTAGTTAGTAAAGTTGTGAATGCAAAGGAAAAGTTCTTCAAGGAAACTAAAAGTGCTACTCCAGTGAACACATGAATGAGAAGAAAGCAAAACAGCCTTACCGCTGATATGGAGAGAGTTTTAGTGGTCTGGACAGAGGATCAAACCACCCAAAACATTCCCTTAGACCAAAGCCTAATCCAGAACAAGGCCTTAACTCTTTTTTGTTTTATGAAGGCTGAGAGAGGTGAGGGAGATGCAGAAGAAAAGTCTGAAGTTAGCAGAGGTTGGTTCATGAAGTTTAAAGGAAGAAACTGTCTCCAGAACATAGAAGTACAAGGTGAAGCAGCAAGTGCTGATGTAGAAGCTCCAGCAAGTTATCCAGAAGACCTAGCTAAGATCGTTAATGAAGGTGGCTACACTAAACAGATTTTCAACATAGGCAAAACAGCCTTATACTGGAAGGAGATGTCATCTAGAACTTTCACAGCTAGAGAGGAGGAGTCGATGCCTGGCTCAAAACTCCAAAAGACGGGCTGACTCTCTTGTTAGGGGCTAAGGCAGCTGGTGACTTTAAGTTGAAGCCAGTGCTCAGTTACCATTCTGAAAATTCTATGGCCTTTAAGACTTATGCTAAATCGACTCACCCTGAGCTCTATGAATGGAACAACAAAGCCTGGATGACAGTGCATCTCTTTACAACATGGTTTACTGAATATTTTAAGCCCAGTGTTGAGACCTACTGCTCAGAAAAAAAGATTACTGCTCATTGACAATGCACCTGGTCACCCAAGAGCTCTGATGGAAATGAACAATGGGATAGATGTTGTTTTCAGGTCTGCTAACACAACATCCATTCTGCAGCCCATGGATCAGAAGGCATTTCAATTTTCAAGTCTTATTCTTTAAGAAATACATTTCATAAGTCTGTAGCTACCACAGATAGTGTATTCCTCTGATGAATCTGGGCAAAGTAAATTGAAAATCTTTCAGAAAGGATTCACCACTCTAAAAGTCATTAAGAACATTCATGATTCATGGGAAGAGGTCAAAATATCAACGTTAACAGGAATTTAGAAGAAGTTGATTCCTAGCCTCATGGATGACTTTGAGGGGTTCAAGACTTCAGTGGAGTAATTAACTGCAGATGTGGTGGAAACATCAAGAGAACTAGAAATAGAAGTGGAGCCTGAAGATGTGATTGCACTGCTCCAATCTCATAATCAAACTTTAAGGGATAAGGAGCATAAGGAAGTTTCTTATGGATGAGCGAAGAAAGTGGTTTCTTGAGATGAAATCTACTCCTGGTGAAGATGCTGTGAAGATTGTTGAAATAACAACAAGGGATTTAGAATATTACATCAATTTAGTTGATAAAGGAGCAGCAGAGTTTGAAAAGATTGACTACAATTTTGAAAGCAGTTCTACTGTGGGTAAAATGCTATCAGCTAGCATGGCATGCTACAGAGAAATCATTTGTAAAAGGAAAAGCCAATTGATGTGGCAAACTTCATTGTCTTATTTTTAAGAAATTGTCATAGCCATCCCAGCCTTCAGGAACCACCACCCTGAACAGTCGGCAACCCTAGACACTGAGGCAACACCCTCTACCAGCAAAAAGATTACAACTCGCTGAAGGCTCAGATGATGGTTAGCAATTTTTAGCAATGATGCATTTTAAAATCAAGGTATATACATTGTTTTATTGGACATAATACTATTGCACACTTATTAGACTACAATATAGTACAAACATATGTTTTATATACACTGGGAGACCAAAAAATTTGTGTGACTCACTTTACCGCAACATTTGCTATATTGCAGTGGTTGGGAACTGAACCCACCATATCTCCAAGGTATTCCTGCCCAGGTTTTGATTATTATTCTTTGCTATAATGAACAAGCAGTTATTTCCCAGCAGGGTGAAAACTTTATATTCCCAAAAACCATGAAGAATATAATTCAAGATAAAAAAAAATAGAGAGAAATGAAGCTGCTGTTACTTTTGAACAGCAAAAGGAAATAAGGCAGCAATTCATAAGAATATTTGGGAAAAGAGAATTCCAGGCAGATGGAAAAGCAAGTGCAAAGGCTCTGAGTCAACAGGCTGCTGGACAAGTTTGAGAAATGCTGGAAGCCAGGGCAGTTGGAGTATATTAAAACAAAGGAAGAGAGGTTTGAGCTGCAGTAGGAAAAGTGGCCAGGGGCTGGATCGTACGGAGTCTTGCTAAGCAAGGTATGGAAGGGTAATTGATAAACCCTGGAATTTGATTGCATGTGGGATGTAAGGAATATTCAGAACTCATGGAAAAAGCCCCAGTTTCTATTGTGGCCGTGCCACTCACCAAAACAGGTGCAATTTAGTTTTACAGGTGCCATGATAAAAGAATATACATGAAGGAACAAAAAGAGAAAGAATTAAATATATTTACGGTGGGAAGTCAGAACCCCTAGAGAGTAGATAACAGTACCTGAGATGAGTGTGTGTCCTCCAGGCCAGGTGGGGTCAAAGCCAGGAAGTGTATGTCTGGGAGAACATTCCAAGCCAAGAGCACAGCACTAAGGCACAGAAGTGAGGAACGTCATTCTCAGCACCAAGAATGAAAAGCACCCAGGAGTTCAGGATGTACCTAGTAAGTTCATAGTTTTCTTGGACAACGAGGCCATACTTTCCCACTCAGCTCTCCTCCAAATTGTAGCACTAGATCATGATTCAAAGAATAGCTTCTTCTCCTGGATGTATGTTCTATGTCTATACTTGACCAAAGCATCCTCTAAGGGCTGTGAAAAATGATCTAGACACTAGACTGAACTCAGAAGCTGAGTCTGAGTGAACCAACAGGTACAGAGAAAAACAAAACAAATCAACAAAAACCTTGAATATTCGTCCCTATGCAGAATATTCTGGAGGAGAAAACCTAAAACTCACCAGATAAATCACCTATATTTTGCTACAAGAGAGGTTTTGATAGATGATCTGAAGAATCAAAGTATAGCCGAGACAGCATACATAGCAGTTCACTGAAATTCTGATTTCTTGGAACCTTAATTAGAGGTTTATATACATTTGTTTTAGATTTGTTGTTTTTTTTAATCAGAATAAGAATAAACCTAGGAAATAACATAAAATTTTACCATTTACTCATATTTTTCAGTTCTGTCATATTCTTTAATTGTTAAAATTGGAGGGAAGAAATTCTTGTTTATAATAATTTGAGTTCTCAAGTTCAGCAATTTCCCTTACTATAAACTGTGATTTTGTCCTTTATCCTAACATTTTGTTTTAGAATCTGCAGATTATCTTAAAAAGAAAAAGCCTTTTTTAATAAAAATTCTCTAAATGCAAATGGATTTTGCCTATTTCTTATACTATGACATTTTTTGCCATAAAAACAAGTGAGCATGGTCCTTAGTGACATGTATGATAGTTCATCCAACTGCCCAGGTATTAAATTTAGACATCACAGATTTAAATAATTTAAATTAAATAATTTAAGGAATCTATGATTTATTTTTAAGAGAAAAAACACAGTAATTAAAATCTTGTTAAAGAAAAGGAGAGCTCAAGAGGGAGGAGATATGGGGATATTTGTATATGTATAGCTGATTCACTTTGTTATACAGCAGAAACTAACACACCATTTTAAAGCAATTATACTCCAATAAAGATGTTAAAAAAAAAAAGAAAAGGAGAAAAAACACATTAGATCTTGCTGACTGAACCAGTATTTTATGACTATCTGCTGAATATTATCAAAATAATTGAAAATGCATTTTCTGGGCATTTTCTATTTAATTATAAATATCTGGTTTTTAAAGATCTGTTACAATAGAAATAGAAGAGATTTCACATATGAAAATATGGCATTTTGTCTGAAACCAAACATGATGAAACAATTTGTTTTATGAATATATAAAAGCTAATATCAATGGGTCTGTTTCAGACATTGTGCTACACTTTCCACACTCAATTCTCATCCAGTTTCAATGCAACACGACAAGGTGATCATTATGAGCCCAAAAGCACAGATGAAGAAAACAATGCTCAGGAAAGTCAAGTAACTTGCCAAATTCTACAGAACTGGTAGCTTTTTGTCTACCTTCTATGATGAGAATATCAGTGGCCAAGAAATGGCAAGAGGAGAAGAACTTTTAAAATACATGGAATGAGAATTCGGAAACCTAGGACAGAAGTATTCTCATCCCTTAAAGACCTGAATAAGTAATATTCTCACCAACCCCATGAGCTATCTCTATTTGGAAAACAACATATAAACGACTTAAAATCTTTCATCCATTGACAATATACCTCTGGTGTCATTTTTGTGGCTGTCTCTGTGGTTACTATTCTATATAACAGATTAAGTAGGTAATGGGTAAACCTGAAAAAAATCTCTTTGAGAAAAAGTTTAAATTTTATTGGAGTAATTTGTTTTTAAAACTTTGTCAAACATAATCGATTTAGAAAATATTTCCTGGTATCAATAAATCGTAAAGGCTATTTTAGTCTATCATTTAATTGTTTTTTAAATTAATTTTAGTATAATCAAATAATCAATAAAAATAATCTCAGGATTCATTTTGGTACCTATACTATATTCATAAGTACTTTGTGATGTAAAATTTAAAATATATTACATTTTTAAGTAATATTGAAAGCTAGCAGTTGAAAATACATCGAAAGACTAAGAGAGAAATCAAAGTTCTTAAGTAAGCAAGTTGTTCAAAACCTATTTACATACGTACAGATAACATACACTTTTAATGTTTTTCATGCTGCAGATGGCAGCAACACTTCACATTATCAGCTCTGCTTAGCTACACCAGCAAACTCAAGGAAATACAAATGTCTATTGAATATTCACTTTGTTCTTTCTGTAATTTGGAAAAGAAAATGTGCTGATTTTGTATGCAGGAGGGTGAAATTTGATGTTATTTTTCCTATCAAACAAGAAACAAACCATTATGGTTGCATTATGCCCAACATAAAAGTTCAGTAATTACTATTTTTGATGACAAAATATAACTTCACAATTTCAATCAATTTAGTGAATGTACGTATTCCTATTTTTCCAAGGAAACTGAGTAACACTGTGTTATCAAATAGTTAATTATAGGCAACCGTAAAGATTAAGCATATAATTAAAAATAGATTCCCACCTCTGATTTGCTATTTCTCACTTAAGAGATCTAAAATTATTCAGAATCATGCAGGAAATCTCTTCACTTTGGTCATTTGTATGTTGCATCTTGATCATCGCAGGTAATGTACAGGCAAAGCTGAGGCACATACATGGGGTCAAACCTCTTCCAGAATTGGTGATTCAAGGTCATCAAGCAAAAGTGAGTAGGTCTGATTGTGGATGGGAACATCCCACTATTTCAAAATAGGCTTTTAAGATGATAAAGTCATAGGAACTCAAAAACTGTAATTAATGTTTTATCCAGAATGGTGAGAGGAGGAAGAGCAATAGTAGGAGAAATGCAGTGTAAAATATAGACAAATCAGCTTTATCCTGTATGGGTCATTTTCAATCCAGCCTGAATGTTCAATGTGGACAGATTTTTAAAAATATCAATTCTCAGGCCTCATTCCAGATCAATTAAATCAAAATCCCCTTGGAGTGTCCTTGGGTCACTGCATTCTTTGTTAAAAATATTCCCAGTAATACAAATGCTCAACTAGTGTTGCAAACAATTTCCTATTCAGTGCTGACAAAATAGTATACGATTTATTTTTAAGTCCAGTTCCCAAATTCGGCATTCAAAAACTTCAGTAATTTGGCTCTCATTTACTTACATAAACTTCCCAGTAGCCTATAAGCCCTTTATAGTACACTCATGTCCCCCTGGGATTCTTGTGCAGATCCCTAGCCTATTGCCCATGTTTCCAAAATACTGAGTGACTGCAAAATCACAACAACAGTGGTGTCATCTATATCCTGGTAGAATTCTTTACAGTAGTTTAAAGCACTTCCACACGTATGAATGACCTGAGCAGAACCTCACAAGAAAACAGAGAGTTTCAATTGTGCACAGTTTGTAGATGACCAGGTACAACCTCCATACATTGAAGTTATAGAAAATGAGACATAGAAAAATGACATTTTTCTACTTCATGTCTACAGGTCAATTTTATAATAGCAGAGTTTACATAAAAGACTATTAATAAATATGTAAAATGCTCAATGATGGTGAAGAGATGAATAAATTATGGTTCACACATCACATGGTATTCTCTTTTCTTAAAATTAGATTGTAATTTAGACAATAGAGAGGATACATAGATATATGGACAGACAGACTAGAAAACATCTATATTATAGTAGGTAAAGGAAAAGCAAGTTACTTTGCAGAAGCATGCAGAATTATGATCACCTTTTGTAAAATCAAAACTAATTACATGTGGGTTGTGGGTATAAAGAGAAGTACAAAAGGTTAAATTGTCTATTTGCTCTAGCAGAAGAAGCATACAATTATAAAATCCATATAAAATGTTTTTAGATATATGTTTAAAAGCATGACAGGCAGAATATAGGTCTATTCTATAGACTTACATCTGTTCTAAAACTAATTTGTTTTCTCAACTTCTTTGTACCTAGGGGTCCCCATGTAACTCAGATTTGTCAGTGAAGCATAACTAGAAGTCTCTTAGGGCTTCCAGTAAATAATCTGCTGTTCTGTTAACAAGGGCAAATATGGCTTGTTATTTTTCTGCCCACTTCTTCCTTTCTGGAACATTATATGATGCCTAGAAATATAGCAGCGATCTTAATGAGTCAGCAAGCCAATAGTCTAAGGATGGCAACTCTAATAGAAAGAATATAGGTCTTTAATGATATGATGTAGCTCGTGTACTATCTATCTCCAAAATTCTTAAGTGAGATTATCATTGTGCTTAGGAGATCATTTATTGCTAGTATTTAGGTAGACTGTAACATGAAATTGAGAATATTGCTATATGATATATCCATTTAGAAAAAATAAAATATGACTTAAAGTCACACACAAACAGAACTTTAGATATAAAAATAAAACCATGAAATTTTAGAAGACTAAGATTTTCTGTTTTGCAAAACACAACCTAAATTAAGACAAAGGAAAAAGAAGTTGCGACACAAAAGAAGACACAGATGGTGCTTATTTATAATGAGGAAAGAGCTTCTACCAATGTATGGAGACAAATATTTTAAAAGAAAACAGGTCTAACAATGAATATAAAATTCATTAAAAAGGAAATATTAGTGGCCAGTAAAAATACAGTCATGTTCAAATAGTCTATTAAAGAAAGGAATCAGATTAGAAAAGATTCAAAAGTTAAATTATCCATTGTTATCAAATGCTCAAAAAAGCAGCACTTTTTATACACTCTTGGTGAAAGAGTAAATTGATATTAAGGAGGAAAATTTGGTATCAAGTGTAAAAAATTTTAAATGTAGATATCAGTTGAGCAAGCAATTTTGTTTTCTTGGAATTTATTCTATAGATATGCTAAATAACTGCAAAAGCTTTCAAAGATATATGTACCATGGTGCTAGTTACAAAACTGTTTTAATATTCACAATAAAATGAGTGGAGATATTCTAAAGGTTCGCCAGTGGTAGATTGGTTAATAAATAATTGTTCACAAAGGGAAGGGAATTTTTCTTTCTTAAAATTACAAAAATTGATCGCCTTTTAGATGGGGGACAGGAGACGGGGGCAGGAGATAGGGAAGGAGGATGGAAAATATCTACACTATAGAAAGTAAAGGAAAAGTTACTTTGCAGAAGTATGCAGAACTATAACTCATTTTTTTGGTAAAAAATATATTCTAAATACATATACATTATATAGGATATTCTTTTTTTAACTAAGACTTTTATTTATACAAGAAATATTTTTTTGATTATCTGAGACAATTAAAAACAACCAAAATAACTCACACAGTACACCGACGTTCGATTATGCAATGATCAAAAATTCTGTAGGGCTGCGCTGTCTGCTGTGGTAGCCACTAGCTACATGGGCCTATTGAAATATTTTAATTAATGAAAATTAAATAAAATTAAAAATGCAGATCCTCAGTTGCACTATTCACGTTTCAAGTGTTCAATAGCCACATGTAGCTAGTGCCGCTGTATTAGTGCAGATAGAGAACATTTCTACCATGGCAGAGAAAATATATTACAAATCTGTTCCACAGTCATCCAGTCTCTGAAACTGCTGAAAGCCTTATCCAGGTGTGACTGATGAAAACAGTTCTGTCCAGTCCTGTCCATATGTTCCTCATCATTAATTCTGAAGCTTTCTTACCTGTGACCCTCATCCTATGCTGTCTGACCCACAAGGAGTAACTCTTGATATCTTTGCTGATCTGCTCATTACAAAGAATTCTGTCTTTCCATCTGCGATTGCTTGGAGTTTACCTTTTAAGTGCAGAATCCTCTTCAACTAGCTCTACACCGAAGGCTTTAGAGAGTGAATCTTAGGAGCTTGCATGAAAACCTCTCCTTTCTGGAACTTGGCTGAGTTGTCCTGGGAACATGTGTCCTGCATTTACACAAGTCTGAGGCAGTAAGGTGCCAGACACAGAGCCTAGGGCAAGAACCAAGGTCTTCAGAGTCTGCTTGTCCTTTGGTTCAAACGCCCTTGGGCTGCTGTAATCATTAACTCTTGCAGGAGGCTCAGAGCATCTGCTTCTGATCAACTAGAGGCAGCTTCTACTGAAGTCCTCACTCCACTCAGGCTGTGACACCTTTTGCAAGCCAGCTGTTCCCCATGTGGCATCTTCCTTACTCCAACCTCACAGGATGGGTCACTCTTTGCCTTAGTTCAGGCTGCTATAACAAAGTGCCTTAGACTAAGTGGCCTATGAACAACAGACATGTATTTCTCACAGTTCCGGAGACTGGACATCTGAGATCAGGGTATCAGCAGGGTTGGTTCTGGTGAGGATCCTCTTCCAGTTTGCAGACTGCTGACTTTTTGCTGTGTCCTCACATGTGGAAAGAGAGTGAGGGACCTCTCTGGGGTCCCTTTTATTTACAAGGGCACTAATCCCATTAATGAAGGCTTCACCCTCATGACCTAATCACCTCCCAAAGGCCCCACCTCCTAATACCATCACATTGGGCGTTGGAATTTCAACATGTCAATTTCGGGGGACACGTTCAGTCCACTGCACTCTTCTACCCAGATGTCCCCTTACTCTGCTGAGGCTCCAACACCACTGCTTTTCTCCCCTCCCTCCATGCATGCCTGTTTTGCTTGGTGTCAACAAATGTCTTTGGGACTGAATTGACTAGAAGGGAAAGGGAAAAGAAAGAGGAAGAGAAAGAGGAAAGGGGATTGTGTCTTTATTTTTAACATCTAATATGTCTCGGCACATACTGAACACTCTTTGTCTATTTCCCCTGGTGCACAGTGTGTCAAGTTGCCTTTTATTTCAGGAACATTCTTGCATGATTTGTCCAGAATAGGATATTCTTAAATTTAAAAATCTGGAAGAATACATTCCAAAATTTTAATAGTGATTACTTCAGAGTTGGGACAGGCATAAGGAGGGAGTAAATTACTATTTTATATATTTCTGAAATGTTTGAACAATAAACCCATTCCATACCTACATACACACACACACACACACACACACACACATCAACCCCACATACAATGGTTAAAGTGCAAATATCTTTAAAAACAATTATCCAGATTTGCCTCGTAAGGGAACATTTGTGACATTTTTTGAATTCATAGAAAAGGAATTATTAAGGATAAACTTAAGAAAAATAATGTCTTTTTTCTTTATGACTACTTCCAATATTTTCACTTGTGTTCTAAATGAGTCCATCTTTTATGCTTATCTATTCCTATTTTTTCAATTGATTTGTTTGTCATAATGTCCAGCCTATAAACATGTACCAGGTTTCCTGGGCTCTATGACACTACCCAACATTTTAAAATTCCAGTCTGTTAATATTCCCCTTTGCATAATTTAGTAGAAGTCAGATTTGACATAGCATCAATGGACATGAGTACTCAACATGGGAAGAATAAATATCCTTCTGTCAAAATACTAAATAGGACAAAATTTACACTCTGAAATCACTTGGTATCTAATTTATCATTAATACACATTATAACCTTTTTTCATTACTAGTTTATTTTCCACTCACATAAGAAATGCGGTCAGAAGATAAATTGGGAAGGGAAGTTCATCTCTTACTGGACTGGCTTTGAGGTGTTTATGACACATCAAAGTGAAGAAATTTGGCAGGTACGATCAGGAGAGAGCTTTAGCTCAAAGGTTTAAACTTAGGAATTGAAGCCATGAGTACATGACTTAACCCACTAAAAATATATGGCATGAAAAGAGAAAAGTGTCAAAAGTGGAGGGAAGCCTTCAGACACTATACTTTAAAACTGTGAAGAGGAAGAATTGTCCACAAAGGACAGAGTAGAACTGCCTAGACACTAGCGGACAGACAACAAAGTATGATGATACAGAAATTAAGAGAGAAGACATTTCTATGAGGTGTGTAGTAATTCACCACATTCAATGCTACAGTGAGTTAAAATGCTACAGCGAGTTTAGTTATTTCCTTTGGATTTAGGCTTTCAAATATTATTAGGCCTTAGAGAAATACTATTAAATGAATTTTGTTAAGGGTCCTAATTTAGTGCATTTGGGCATGATGAAAAGAAAGATTAGAGAAAGTGAGTGAAGAATTTTTTTTTATGTAACAAAACTAACTAGCAATTAATATTAAGAACAAATATCAGCAATCACAAGGATCTGGAAGAGGATGGCCATGTCAGGTCTTAACTGGGCAGGGAGGATTTTATTATGCTGCAAATCACTGTAGGAAATTACATAAGAGAAGCTGAGAGAATAATACGCCCAAAACAGGTGGATAAATCTGTTATTCTGCTAAGAGTGAGGTAGTTCTTCCAGAATCAAGAACATAAACATTTGATGAGTCTGAGTTAAAAGGCTGAGCCTCAAACATCATTTTATGGAGTGACAGTAAAAGACGAGGAACAATGAAGAATTATGGCTTCCAATGTTTCAGTGAATTGCTCCATACTGTTTACATATAAATCCAGACATCACGGCTCCATGACAGATTTCAGAAAATATATCAGTTAAAGTTAGTAGATCAAATTTTAATACTTAGAACCTAATTATACAGTTAGAAAGCAGTTCTGAAGAGACATGCGTCCTGGAGTTTTATATATTGTTTTTATATTAAAATTATGTTAATTGACCATGCAAAAGGAAAAAAATTATTTCCTCCTGTGTATTCACAACTGCCAATGACAAACTAATTAGTCACCAAATGTTATAAAGTCTATCTTCTTTTTACCTTTCTTCTCTCTCTTCATCTCCCTTTCTACTGTCACTATCTTATTTCTGAACCTGCTTACTTACATCCCTGGCACAAACCTCTCCTTCCTATAATCCATTCTCCATATAACTGATAGATTGACTTCTTAAAGCAAGAGTCTCAAAACATCTCTTCCAGTTCAAACAACTAAAAGTGAGAACTGACCTCCCCTTTCACCTAAATCTCTAATAAAATTATAGTAAATGAAGATATTAATGAATAAGACAGAACCAGCAAAAGGCAGGCCAGTACACATGAATGGTCTACAAAGGAGAAAAGCCTTTATCCCAGGGAGGCACCTGGCTCACAGACCACAGTGTCATGCAAGGTGGGACTAGGAAGAAGGTTTAAAAACAGAGTTAATTGAAAGTCTGTCTACTGAAATGCTACACTAGTCAAGTGCCCCACACTGACCTCACCCTAACCTCTCCCTTTTCTCCACACACACTGAGCAAAATAGCCCAACATTATACTCCCAGGCATCCAAAATAGTACTCTTAAATAATTTAATTAACTGCATGAGCATAACGTTTCTAATGGTGCTGGAACGGTCTCCAGTGCCACAGAGTAAAGATCTCAAGATCTCCCCATTTTAGCATCCAAAGAGTGGTTTCCCCATCTACTCGCCCTAAAGATAACAAGCACTGTTCACACCTGAGCTTCCAATCCTAGTCCTATAGCTGGGAGAAAGCTAGCAGAGAAACAGGCATACAAGAGCAGAGGGAAATAAGTCACCAGCCTTCTATTCTCAAATATGAATGAACTAAGGACCACCAAATATATGGAGAAACAAAAAACCAAATTAATAAAGAATTACTTACCAAAAAGAAACAAATATAAGCCAAGGAACAGAAGAGAACTCTTATAAACAAAACTCCAGTGTATGTTGAGGAATTTGAAAAATCAATACATCCACTGAAGAAGAACAGCAGGCTGTAAAAACAAATAAAAGAACTCTTGGAAAATAATATATTACTACATTCCTGGGACCCCTGTGACTTAGTATCATGTTCTGAAAAAAATTTTGAATTTTTTATTTAAGAGTTTTTGCTCTCTTTCCAGGAAATATTTATTAGAACTACTAATAAGTAGCATAATTAGCAAATTTTAAATAGTAAACCTTTTCAGTCTCATATGAAGGAAAATAACAGCAATAAAGATATCATTAACCAAAAAGAGAAAAGGTATGCAAAGACACATAGATTATACATAAACCAAGTATATAATCACTTGCTGAAAATTTTGTTTACATTTCCTTAATGAATGTATCATTCATGTGCACTTTGGCACAAAAATTAGGAGCCATATTGCAAAAAGAAAAAGGTTTAATTTTTAATGTTTTATTTCATAGAACATAAAAGAAAATTACAAATGCATAATCCATATAAATAATCCACATAAATAACTGCTAGTTCTTCTCTTAGATTTTAATGTTACTGAAACAAATGCCAAATTCTAACAAATAAGTATCTTATAAAAAATTTTCAGCCTACAGGAAATTAATACGTTCTCTCCTTACCCTACAGTTTTTAATAACCATTATAATGAACTATGCAACTATTACATGAGTCAAATTGTATAAAAGCATTATTGTACTTCTTTATATTATAGTTAACATACATTTTCAAAAATTAATACCAAGAATAAAGTATAATAGATAAAAAGTCATGTATTAAATAATTATAAGAAGAGATATGGTGATTAACTCAAATAAATACTATACTACAATGTCTTATGACTATTGTAGGAAGTAAAACAATTTTATCCTTGATATGTACATTGCAGTAGATTAGAGATGCATGTTAGAGTACCTGTTTATGCCAATAAAATTGGGTTCACTATGTACATTTATGAATGCAAAATTTTTTACACGGGTTTATCACTCAATGCTTTATGCCAGTTGTAGCTTCCAGAGAATGCCAAAATGTAACTCTTTTGGCAGGATGGAATGCTTCAATGATTCAAACAGCAAATGGGACATTGTGAACATTACAAAAACACAAAACCAAAACCAAACAAGCCTGCACATCTATTAGCCTCACAAGGGCTGGAAGCAGTGAAATCTCACTGTTAAAAAGTTAAAATATCATAATGAAGCTTTTCAAGATGAATTTTGAAGCAAAAAGCATGAAAATATCTAGATTTTACATAATCTTAGGTGATATGCTACATTCAAATTCAGCTATGCTCCAAGCACTTCTATTTCCCTACATTTATTTATACTTGTCCCCCCCAAGCATATTTTCATATTTTTCTGCCTATCCAAACAGGCCTGTCATCTTTTTAATGCCAAAATTGCTTCTGCCTCAAAATTCTTTTCTGATTTTTGTTCAGTTTATATTACTTTCTTCATTCTCTTTGTGTCAAAATATAACATTATTATGGAAGTTAGCATGTTCTATTGTACATTAGAGGTATTTATCTTCTGTTTATGAGTCATCTTTTTTATTTTTAATTTTTTTCATTTTTTAATTTCTCTTTTTTTATTGAAGTACAGTTGACATACAAGATTACATTAGTTCCAGGAGTGCTACATAGTGATTTGACATTTATATACATTACCAATTTATCACCATGATAAGCCTAGTAACCATCTGTCACCATGCAAAGTTATTGCAGTATTATTGACTATATTCCCTATCCTCTGTATTATATCCCTGTGACATATTTATAACTGTAAGTTTGTACCTATTAATCCCCTTAACCTGTTTTTCCCAACCCCCAACCCGCTCCTCTCTGGCAACTACCCGTTTATGCTCTGTATCTATGTGTTTGTTTCTGTTTTTGTTTGTGAGTTTGTTTTTAGATTCTACATATAAGTGAAACCATAGGGTATGTATATTTATAGTCTTAGCATAATAGCTTCTAGGTTCATCAGTGTTGTCGCAAATGGCAAGATTTCTTTTTTTTTTATGTCTAATATTCCATTGTATAAATATGCCCTATCTTCTTTATCAATTCATCCATCAATGGACATTTAAGTTGCTTCCATGTCTTGGCTATTGAAAATAGTGCTACAATGAACATAGAGTGCATATATTTTTTGAATTAGTGTTTTCATTTTATTCAGATAAACATCCAGAAGTAGAATTGTTAGATTGTACAGAAGTTCTATCATTGTTTGAAGAATCTCCATACGCTTTCCATAGGGGCTACACCAATTTACAATCCCACCAACAGTGCATGAGGGATTCCTTTTCTCCACGTCCTCACCAACATGTTTTTTCCTGTACTCTTCATAATAACCATTCTAACAGGTGTGAGGTGATATCTCATTGTGGTTTTAACTCGCCTTTCCCCAATGATTAGTGACATTGAGCATCTTTTCATGTATCTGTTGGTCATCTGTATGTATTCCTTGGAAATTCAAGTCCTCTGCTTGTTTTTTAATCAAGATTGTTTGGGGGATTTTTTGATATTGAAATGTGTGAGTTCTTTATATATTTTGGATATTACCCCCGATCAGATATATCATTTGCAAGTATCTTTTCCCATTTAGTAGGTTGCCTTTTCATTTTGTTGGTTTCCTCCTCTCTGCAAAGGCTTTCTAGTTTGATTTAGTCCCACTTAATTTTGCTCTTGTTGCCCTTGTCTGAGGAGACAGATCAAAAAAATATTACTAAGACTGATGTCAGAGAACATACTGCCGATTTTTTCTTCTAGGAGTTTTATGGTTCCATAAAACTCTTTAGTATTTGACTCTTTAATATACATTTTGAGTTAATTTTTGTATATGGTACAAAAAAGTAGTCAACTTTCATTCTTTTGCATGTAGCTATACGGTTTTCCCAAAATTATTTATTGAAGAGACTGTCTTTTCCCCACTGTACATTCTTCAATCCTTTGTTGTAAATTAATTGACCATACAAATATGGGTTTATTTCTGGGCTCTCTATTCTGTTCCATTGATCCACGTGTCTGTTTATTGTGCCAGTACCAAACAGTTTTTGATTAGTATAGCTTTGTAGTATATTTTGAAATCAGGGGCCGTGATAACTCTAGCTTTGTTCTTTCTTAACAGTGCTTTGGCTGTTTGGGGTCTTTCGTGGTTTCATACAAATTTTGGTATTATTTGATCCAGTTCCTTGAAAAATTCCATTGGTATTTTGATAGAGATCATGTTGAATTTGTAGAATGCTTTGGGTAGTATGGACATTTTAACAATATCAATTCTTCCAATCCATAAGCATGGTATATCATTGCATTTTTTGTATCATCTTCAGTTTTGTTCATCAGTTTCTTACAGTTTTCAGAGTATAGGTCTCTCATTTCCTTGGTTAAATTTATTTCCAGTATTTTATTCTTTTGGATGAAATCGTGAATGGGACTGTTTTCTTAATTTCTCTTTCTCATAGTTTGTTATTAGTGTATAGAAACACAGCAGATTTCTGTATAATGATTTTGTATCCTGAAACTTCACTAATTCATTTATTAGTTCTAACAGATTTTTGGTAGCATCTTTAGGATTTTCTATATATAGTATCATGTCATTTGCAAACAGTGACAGTTTTACCTCTTTTCAATTTGTATTCCTTTTATCTCTTTTTCTTGTCTGATCTCTGGCTAGGACTTCCAGTACTATGTTGAATAAAAGTGGCAAGAGTAAACATCCTTGTTTTGTTCCTGATTTTAGGGAAACTGCTTTCAGCTCTTCACCACTGAGTATGATATTGGCTGTGTGTTTGTTATATATATGGCCTTTATTTGTTGAGATATGTTCCCTTTATACCCACTTTATTGAGAGTTTTTATCATAAATGATGTTGAATTTTGTCAAATACTTTTTCTGCATCTATTGAAATAATCATATGATTTTTAGTCTTCATTTTGTTAATGTGGTATATCACACTGACTGGTTTGCAGATGTTGAACCATCTTTGCATCCCTGTAATAAATCCCACTTGATCATAGTGTATTATCCTTTTAATGTATTGTTGAATTCTGTTTGCTAATATTTTCTTGAGGATTTTTGCATCTATGTTCATCAGGGATATTGGCCTGTAAATTTCTTTTATTGTAGTGTCTTTATCTGGTTTGGGCATCAAGGTAAAGCTTGCCTCACATAGTAAGTTTGGAAGTGTTCCTACCTCTTTCTTATTTTGGAATAGTTTGAGAAGATAGTTGTTAACTCTTCTATAAATGTTTGGTAGAATTTTCCTGTGAAGCCATCTGGTCTTGGATTTTTGTTTGTGGGAAGTTTTTTTTTTATTACTGATTCTATTTCATTGCTAGTGATCAGTCTGTTTAGATTTTCTATTTCTTCTTGATTTGGTCTTGGAAGATTATATGTTTCTAAGAGTTTATTCATTTCTTCTAGATTGTCCAATCTGTTGGAATATAATTGTTCATAGTAATCGCTTATGATTCTTTGAATTTCTGTGGTGTTGTTTGTAACTCCTCCTGTTTTATTTCTGATTTTATTTATTTGGCCCTCTTTCCTTTTTTTTCTTGATGAGCGTGGCTAAAGGCTTATCAATTTTGTTTATCTATTCAGGGAACCAGCTCTTGGTCTCATTGATCTATTCTGTTGTTATTTTAGTCTCTAGTTCATTTACTTCCTCTCCAATCTTTATTATTTCCATACTTCTGCTAACTTTGGACTTTGTTAGTTCTTCTTTTTCCAGTTCCCTTAGGTGTAAGGTAAGATTGTTTGAGATTTTTCTTGTTTCCTGAGATAGGACTATATTGCTACAAACTTCCCCCTTAGAAGTGCTTTTGTTGCATCCCATTAATTTTGGAACATTATTTTTTTTTCATTTTTATTTACCTCAAGGTATTTTTTTATTTCCTCTTGGATTTCTTTGTTGACTCATTGGTTGTTTAGTAGCAAATCATTTAGTCTACACACATTTGTCATTTTTTCCAGTTTTCTTCTTGTAATTGATTTCTGGTTTTACAAGATTGTGGTCAGAAAAGATTCTTGATGTGATTTCAATTTTCTTAAATTTATTGAGACTTGTTTTGTGGCCTAACATCTGATCTATCCTGGAGGATGTGTCATGTCCACTTGAAAAGAATGTGTGCTCTGCTGTTTTTGAGTGGAATGTTTTGTATATATCTACTAAGTCAATCTGGTCTAATATGTCCTTTAAGGACAATGTTTCCTTACTGATTTTCTCTCTGCATGATCCATTATTTGATGTAAGTAGGGAGTCAGAGTCCCCTAACATTATTGTATTACTGTCATTTTCTCTCTTTCGGTCTGTTAATATTTCCTCTATATATTTAGGAGCTTCTATGTTGGCTGCATATATATTTACAAGTGTTATATTATTCTCTTGTGATTTAATACCTTTATTTAGTGCTGTTTGTATTTCTTTCTCTTTCTTTTTTTGTGTATCTGTCATAGATTTGGTTTGTGTTTATAATGAGGTTTATATATAGCAACCTATATATATAGCATACATATATCTACTTTAAGTTGATGGTTGCTTACATTTAAGCGCATTCTAAAAGCATTACACTTTTACTGCTCCCCCCATGTTTTATGTTTATGATGTCATATTTTACAGCTTTTTATTTTGTGTATTCCTTAACTATTTTAAATATAGATGATTTTTACTACTTTTGTCTTTTAATCTTCATAGAAGCTTTATAGGTAGTTGATTGACTACCTTTACTATATGTTTGCCTTTACCAGTGAGTATTTTCCTTTCAGTTTTCTCCTTTCTAGTTATGGTCTTTTCTTAGTCATCGAAAGAAATCCCTTTAACATTTCTTTTAAGGCCAGTTTAGGGATGGTGAACTCCTTTAGCCTTTGCTTGCCTGGGAAACACTTTATCTCTCCTTTGATTCTAAATAATAACCTTGCTGGGTAGTGTATTATTGGCTGTAAATTTTTCCTTTCAGTACTTTGAATATATCATCTCACTCCCTTCTGACCTGAGAAGTTTCTGCTAAGAAATCAGCTGATAGTCTTATGAGGGTTCCCCTGTATATAACTAATTGTTTTTCTCTTGCTGCTTTTAAGATCCTCTTTTTAACTTTTGACATTTTAATCATAATGTGTCTTGGTGTGGGTCTCTTTGGGTTCATCTTGTTTGAGATGTTCTGTGCTTCCTGGACTTGGATGTCTGCTTCCTTCAACCAATTAGGGAAGTTTTCAACAATAATTTCTTCAAATAGTTTTTCTGTCATTTTCTCTCTTGCTTCTCCTTCTGGGAGCTCTATAATGCAAACGTTTAGTACTCTTAATGTTGTTCCACAGGACCCTTAAACTATCCTTATTTAAAATTTTTTTTTTAATTTTTTGCTATTTTGATAAGTGATTCCCTACCTTGTCATCCAGATCACTGATCCATTTTTCTGCATTCTCTAATGTGCTTTTGATTGCCTCCAGTGTATTTTTCTTTTCAGTTATTGTATTCTCCCATTCTAATTGGTTACTTTTTACATTTTATACCTCTTTGTTGAAGTTTTCACTGAGTTTATCCATTTTTCCCCTGAGTTTGGTGGCATTTTTATGACTATTTGAACACTTTATCTGGTAAATTGTTTGCCTCCATTTCATTTACTTCTTTTTCTGAGGTTTTATTATTTTGTTTAGAAGTTATTCCTTTGTCTCATTTTGGCTCTCTGTCTTTGTTTCTACGTATTAGGTATATCAACTACATATTGGAAGAGTGGCCTTATGTAGGGACCCAATGATACACTTGACACACTTCCCCCTGCTCACCAGATCCAGGTACCCCAGGGGTGCCCCCCATGTAGGCTGTATGGACCTCTTGTGGTTGGGTTACAATTGCTGCAGGCACATTGTTAGGCAGGGCTGACCCCTGGCTCAGTTGGATGTGTGGCTCAGCCATGACTACTGTTAATGTCCTAGTGGACAGGTCTGATCCCCAGCCCAGCTGTCTGTGAGACCTAGCTGTGAGTGTTGTGGGCATGCTGGTGTGTAGGGCTGGCTCCCCAGAGCAGAAACCACTTTAGTGGGGTGCCAGTGCAGGCCAAGCTCAGCTACTGAGTTGGTGAGGCTACTTCCTCTGGAGGGATCCTGCTCCTTGCTGGGTGGGGCAGGAAGGGAGCCATTTCAGAGGGGCCAGCCAGGGCAGGCAGGTTGCACAGGGCTGACCCTCAGGGGAATGTCAGGGTGGGGTGCATGGTATTATCTATGTTCACAGAGAATGACAAAAATGGCTCTTGGCAGCACCAGGACAGCTAGGTGAAAGGAGAGTTAAAAAAAAAAAAAGGAAGAAGGAACGTGCCAGTGCTTTCGTCCCTGGAGAAAATTCCCATCAGACCTCTCCCATACACACCCTAAAATTAGTCAGTGAGTTTCCTTCTTGCATGACCCAGCAGTTTTCAAGCTGCTGCTTCTGCACTAGGACTCAGAGTGAGTTTGTGTGTGAGTTTTCCTACAGTGGAGCCTCACTTTCCCACAGCCCTCTGGCTTTCCTGAATATAAGCACCACTGGTTTTCAAAGTGAGATGTTTTGGGAGTTCATCTTCCGGTACAGGTCCCCTGGACTGGGGAGCCCAACATGGGGCTTGGACCCCTTGCTCCACAGGGGGTACCTCCACAGTTGTGATATCACTCCCACTTACAGGTCACCACACTGCTGGTATGGATTCTGAGTAGACTGTGTTTCTGCCTCTCTTATCCTTCTTGATGTGACCTTTTAAAAATATCCTTAGTTGTGGAAAATCTGTTCTACTAATCTTCAGAATGTTCTCAGAGATAGTTTCTCTCTATGTGGTTGTAGTTTTGGTGTGTCCATGGGAGGAGGTTAACTCAGGATCTTCCTACTCCACCATCCTGGTCTGGATCCTCTGTGATTCATCTTCTTTCCTAGACTATGAGCTCCTTCTTGGAAGGGTCTGCCTCTGAACCATTTTTGTACTTATCCTCAGTGATACCAAGAACACTGCCTTGCATATAGTTAATTTCAATAAGTATTTCTTTTCTTGTGGTGGAATAAATGAAAAATTTAAACAGTTAAATCTACATTCTCACACCTGATTACAAATCATCTTCAAATTTTCAGAATGGAGAGTGTGCCAACATTTCATGTAAATGAAGAACAAGGGTTTTATTTAACTACATGCTCAAGTAACTACTAAAAAGTCAGAATCTTACTAAGATGATTTGACAGAAGTACAATGTCTATAACAAAGGTGGTAGCTATGGCACTGTATGTGTCAAAAATCCTCTCCCTTGGGTTTTATAAACACTATAGTAATGTATTTCAAACTTCAAGAACACTGGAGGACATTTGAAATAGAATGATTAAAAAGATGAAGATGAGGGGTTCCAGTTCAAGGTAATGATGTAGGAGACCCTTGAACTTATGTTATCCTACACACACACCAAATCTACAACTATAAATGTGAAAATTCCCTCTGAAAGAAATACAGAAACTAGATGAGTGACTCGTACATATCAGGCAAACAAGAAAATACCCAAATCAAAACAGGCAGGAGATACTGAGACACATAAACCTGACCCACATCCTGGGGGGGAACTCACAACTCCTACACACAACTGGGAGGGAACTCACAACTCCTTGTATCTTCTTGAGTAGCAAAGTGTTTGACTCCACATCTGATACCCCACCTTTTAATACTTTCACCAGAGAGATGGGCCCCCAAAACATCCAACTTTGAAAGCCAATGTGGCTTGCATGCACGATACCCACAAGGCTATAGCAAACACAGAGAAAGATCTTAAAATGTTAGTGTGGACTCACTGTGGTTATAACTCTAGGGCCCAGAGCAGAGACAGCAGACTAAAACACAACCACTCTTTTCATAAAAGAGGCCTATTTTCTTATCTTAATAGCTGTAGCCTGAGGAGCAGACTTCTATTTTAGCACATATAAACAGGCTAACTTCAATACTCTCCAGAGACCAGGAGGAAAGCAGCCCCTTCTTCATGCTGTCTCTCCACCTTGCTCCAGGTTGCTGATATGTCTCAGAGAAGCTCGTGTATGTGTCTGAAGCCCTGGTTTTTGTCTATACTTACATCAGGAAAAACAGACTTTAAACCAAGGACTGTAATAAGAGACAAAGAAGGTCATTATATAAAGATAAAAGGTCAATTCAACAAGAGGATATAACATTTGCAAATATTTGTGCACCTAACATAGTAGCAGCTAAATATATAAAGCAAATATTAGCAGACCTAAAGGGAAAAGTAGACATGAATACAATAATAGTAGGAGACTTCAATACCCCGCTTTCATCAATGGATAGATCATCCAGATAGAAAACCAATGAGGAAACACTGGACTTAAATGACATGCTAGACCAGCAGGACTTAACATTTACAGAATATCCCATCCAAAAGCAGCTGAATATACATTCTTCTCAAATGCACAAGGAGCATTCTCCGCAATAGATCATGTCAGGTCATGAAACAAGTCTTAATAAATTTAAGAAGACTGAAATCATATCAAGCAACTTTTCTAACTACAAGGGTATGAAACTAGAAATGAATGAAAAGAAGAAAACTGGAAAATTCACAAATACGTGAAGATTAAACAACATGTTACTAAATAACCAATGTATCAAAGAAGAAATCAAAAAAGAAATCAAACAATATCTTGAGACAAATTAAAAAGGAAATACAGCATTCCAAAGCTTATTGGATGTAGCAAAAGCAGTTCTAAAAGGAAAGTTTAGCCTACATTAAGAAATGAGAAAGATCTGAAATAAATAACACAACTTTACACCTCAAGGAACTAGGAAAAGCAGCACAAACTAAGTACAAAATTAGTATAAGAAAGATCAGAGTGGAAATAAATGAAATAGAGACTAAAAAAATCAAAATGATTAAAGGAACTAACAGCTGGTTTTTGAAAAGATACAAAATAGACAAACTTTTAGCTAGACTCACCAAAAAACAAGAGAGGACTCAAATAAGTAAAATCAGAAATCATAAGAGGATACTATGAACATTTATAGACCCCCAAATTGTATAACCTAGAAGAAATGGAAAAACCCTAGGAACATACAACTTACCAAGAGAGAATCATGAAGAAACAGAAAATCTGAACAGATCAATAACAAGAAAGTAGATTGAATCAGTGATCAAAACTTCCTAACAAACAAAAGCCCAGAATCAGCTGGCTTCACTGATGAAATCCACCAAACATTTAAAGAATTAATAACAATACTTCTCACACTCTTCACCCCAAAAAAAGAATAGAAGGAAATATTTCCAAACTCGTTTGATGAGGTCAGCATCATCCTCATACCAAAGCCAGACAATGACACCACAAGAAGAAAAAAGTACATGCCAATATACCTGAGGTACATGGATGCAAAAATATTCAACAAAATATTAGCCAAACCAAATTCAACAGCACATTGAAAGGATCATGCACTGCGACCAAGTGGAATCCATCCCTGAGATGCAAGGTTGTTTCAACATATGCAAATCAATCAAGGTGACAGAACACCTTAACAGGATAAAGGATGAAAATCAGGATCATCTCTGTTGATGCAGAAAAATCATTTGACAAAAATCAACCTCCTTCGATGGTAAAAGCTTTTGACAATTTAGGTATAGCAAGAACTTACTTCAACTCAATAAAGGCCATTTATGACAAGCCTACAGGTAACATCATACGTAAAGGTAAAAAACTGAAAACTTTTCCTCTAAGATCTAGAAAAATAGAAGGATGCCCACTCTCACCACTTTTATTCAACACAGCATTGGAAGTTAGCCAGAATAAGTAGGCAAGCAAAAGAAATAAAAGGCATCCAAACTGGAAAGGAAGAATAAAACTGTCTCTACTTGCAGGTGATATGATATACATAGAAAAAACCCTAGAGACTTCACCAAAAACATTTTTAAAACCAATAAACCAATGCATTAGAGTTGCAGGTTACAAAATCAATATACAAAAATCAGTTGTTTCTAAACACTAATAATAAACTATCAGGAGGAGAAATTAAAAAGGCAATCCCATTCACAATTGTGTCAAAAATAATACATTTAGAAAAGAATAAGTTTAACAAAGGAGGTGAAAGATCTGTACATTGAAACTATAAGACAGTGATAAAAGAAATTGAAGAAGACACAAATAAATGGAAAAATAATCCATGCTCATGGATTGGACAACTTAATATTATTAGAAAGTTTATACTACCCAAAGTAATCTACAGATTCAAAATTCCAATGGCATTTTTCACAGAAATAAAACAAACAATCCTATAATTTGTATGGAACCAAAAAGACCCCGAAGAGACAAATTAATTTTGAGAAAGATAAATAAAGCTTTCTCAAGGCTTTATAAGAGGCGTTATGCTTCATACTGTATTACAAATATATAATAATCAAGCTAAGGTGATATTGGTATAAAAATAAACACAACTGATCAGTGGAGCAGAATAAAGAGCCCAGAAATAAACTCATGGATGATCTATTCTTTCACAACAAAGGAGCTAACAATACACAATGGGCAAAGGATAGTCTTTTCAATAAATGATGTTGAAAAGACTGGACAGACACCTGCAAAAGAATGAAATTGGACCCCTATGTTACACCATTCACAAAAATCAACTCACAATAAATTAAATGCTTGAATGTAAGACCTGAAACCATAAAACTTCTGGAAGAAAACAGACAGTAAACTCCTTGACATTAATCTCGGTGGTGATTTTTTTAGATTTGACACCAAAAGCAAAGGCAACAAGAGCAAGATTCAGCAAGTGTGACTACATTAAAGTAAAAAAGTTTCTGTACAGGAAAAGAAACTATTGATAAAATGAAAAGGAAACCTACAGAATGGGAGAAAATATTTTCAAATCATATATCTGGTAAGGGGTTAATATCCAATATATATAAAGAACTCTTACAACTCAATAACTAAATAAATAAATAAACCAATTTAAAAATGTGCAGAGGATTGGAACAGACATTGTTCCAAAGAAGAATTTCAAATGGTCAACAAGTAAATGAAAAGGTGTTGAACATTATTAATCATCAGAAAATGTAAATCAAAACTAAAATGAGCTATCCCTTAACATCTGTTAGAATGTTTATTATCAAACCGAGAAGAGATAACAAATGTTGGCAAGGATATGGAGGAAAGGAAACCCTTGTGCACTGTTGGTGAAAGTGTAAAATGGTGCAGCTACTACAGAAAAGAGTATGGAGATTTTCAAAAAAATGAAAAATAGAACTACCATATGATCCAGCAATTCCACTTCTGTGCATTTATCCTGAAGAAAATTACTGTCTCAAAAACATAACTGCTTTCCCATGTTCACTGCAGTATTATTTACAACAGCCAAGACATGGAAGCAACCTAAGTGTCCATAGATGGATGGATAAAGAAAATGTGGTATTTATATGCAATGGAATATTATTCAGCCATAAAAAGGAAGGAATTCCTGTCATTTGCAACAACATGGATGGACCTTGAGGGCATTATACTAAGTGAAATAAGTCCGACTAGAAAGACAAACACTATCATCTCACTTATATGTGGAATCTAAAACAAAAACAAAACCTCTAAACTCATAGATACAGAGAAAAGATTGGTGGTTGCTAGTAGGGGATGAAGGTGTCAAAATAGGTCAAAGTGGTGAAAAGGTACAAACTTCCAGTTATAAGATAAATAAGCCCTTGGGGTGTAATGTACAGCATGGTGACTATAGCTAACAATACTGTATTGTATATTTGAAAGCTACCAAGAGAGTAAATTTTCAAAGTTCTCATTACAAGAAAAAAAAAGTTTGTAACTGTGTAGTGATGGATGTTACTAAACTTACTATGGTAACCATTTTGCACTATATACATATATCAAATGAACATGTTGTACACCCAAACTAATACAATGCTATATGTCAGTTATACCCGAATAAAAAAAGATGAAGATTGTGAAGACCATGCTCTATGAAGAATGATTAGTGGTATATAGCCTCAGGAAGGGAAAATGTGGGTGCTGAACTATGGAAGTGGGAATAAGCTTACTCTGAACTGCTCTGTAATACCTTGGATTTCTCACCTGCAAAACTTATATAACAATTGTATATTTCTCATAGGGTTGTTGCGAAGATTAAGTAAGTCATTGCATGTTAGACACTTAGAATAGTCCCTGGAAAATAGTAAGCACTGTAAAAATGTTAGTTACTACTATTGTTATTATTCCTCCAAGAGTTGAACAAGGACCAATGATACAAACAAATTTTCCTCTGTATAAGAGCGTCATGATAATTAGAATTTTCTAAACTCTCAAAATAGTAAAATAGTTCAACATTCAACTTAAATGCCTTTAAGTCAGAAACTTAGAGTATTTCAGTCTTGGGAAGAAGTCAGACTGCATAACCTCCCAGACTCTATGTAGGGACTACTGATGAGCTGAACAAGACTTTAGCCATAAATGACAAGTATTTTGGAAAGGCGCTCTGCACGTGTTTGCAAGACGTTAAGGAACATTCTGCATCCTCTTCCCATGGCATTTGGATGGAATTATTTATTCATTCACAGTCAGTAAAGTCTCACATCAGTCAGTATATGTGCATGGTGAGATTTATGACCATACATACAGAACTCTAAAATTAGGATTCTTTAGACATAAAGGACAATGAGGGTATGGGTTCAGGAGAAAGCCACAGGAAAGAAGTCAGGCATTGACAAAGTGCCCACTTCACAACGGTGTCCAAAATACACTTTTTTTTTTATAGAGGCTAATCAAGGATGCTAGTTGGTGAATATGTCATTGAAAGCCTAATGTCCCTAAACTGACTATAGTGTTATCGTCTATAGGAGAAAGCCAAGAGCAAACAACGATGTTTTATTTCCACCTAGAAAATCCATAAAGGCTTATATAGGACTGGCTATGCGTTGTTGTACTTCATTTTGTGTGTGTATATATTTGGGTAAGTATGAAGAACTATGCAGAGAATATGTCAATTTTCATATAAAATAATTATCTTATATTAAAAGAAATGACATCAGAGACACCAGGATTCTACACAGCAGTAAGAAAGTGAGCCCAAATAATTCTTCATAAAGGAAAAGTCCATGTCATAGGCTCAGTAGTTACACTAAAGCTATTAAGTTGAACTTAAGTTTTCATAAATTCTACTGTCTCAAACTAATAAATCACTTGCACATGGAAAGATGTCAAACAAGTTCTCTCTCATCCTACATTTGGCAAACACCACAACTTCTTAACCCAATTGTTGGTCTCAACCTGTAACACCTGTAAATTTTCACCTAATTAAACATCTACTATATGTTGAATGATGGGGCAGAATTCTTGATTTCAAAAAAATAAAACCTACTCTGGATAGCTGAAACATAAAATAAATGTATTAAAGGATATTAGTTTGCAGGTTCTTGGGGGAGGGCCAGAGAGTCTGGCATGCAGTAAGAAACAATGCCCAAATCATTCGAGGAATTCTCCAGAACGCAGGACTCGTGTGGAATTGCAGAAGGAGAAAAGTAGGAATGAAGAAATTAGGAATTCATGAAAAAGATGAAAAGGTGTAGCAGATTTGTTAGAGAGCACACTGAAGTATCAACATATGGAAAATGCAAGCTCTTACAATATATTCTTCTTCCACATTTTTCATTCCTAAACTCAACTGATATGACTGGTGCCTTTGGGGATAATTAAGTTGGGGAAAAAATGTGGACACACAACAAGTGAAAGCAACATGTAAAGAGAAGCCACAGCTCCAAGAATACAGATACAGCTACACTATGAGAGTATCTGAAGACTTCAAGTTTTAATTCAATCAAGTTAATTAGAAATGGCTGTGAACACAGGGTCCATAAAACAAATTATGGTGGTTACTGGAGTTCAAATGATCCCAGCTATATAGAGACTGGAGAATTGCTGTCATTCGACTGAGAAACTGGCAAAGCCTACTGCGAACAAGTACTCAGAGCGTGGGGCTTGAGACGTTTAGGACCAGACTGAGTAAATGCCCTAGTAATACGGATGATAAGTAATATGGATGTTGTCATATAACAACGAAGATGAGGGAAGTCTTGTCATGATTACCTTCCATTATTAGTCTCCCAGTTTTCTACAGAAGGTATTTAACGCAAAAGATAAATCAGTTTTAGGATAAAATTAAAATACTAGGTTTCTGTTTTGTTCCACCAGGAACCGTGAGTCTTATTTGTTATATTTGCTGAAAATAGGCATAAATTCATTTTTATATAGAGAAAACAACATTCTTTCAAGAAATAGCATTAGCTCTTAACTTTGAGGAGACTAGGCAGAGACTGAGAGGGAGAAGGAATGAAACAGAACATGATTTGTACTTTAATTTGGAAGAAAGCTGGAAATGCTGAAAAGCTCTTTCTAATGTCCTAAAATAGGTCCCTGTCCTTATTCCTATCCAACACCCTCCAAACTATTAAATTAATGACTCTGAAGTTTAACCCTAACCTCAAAGAATCCAAAATAGGACAATATTTATAACCACCACACTCTGGATCTCCTTTGAAGCAGGCAGACTGCAGAGAATTGTATTCTTACCTTTTTTTTCTGCAAAAAGCTTTACTGTTTCCATTTGGTCCACAGCTTGGGGGAGGGCTCCTGGGTGTTAGAAAAGCTGCCTAGTGCCTGCAGTGAGAGGCTCAGGCAGAAGCCCTGACACGAAGGGAGAGCAGAGGAGCCCCTCAAAGGCCGCTGGGCTCTGGAGGCTCTAGTCGTGCTTGAGGGTGAGCCTTTGGAAGAAGAGATACTCGCTCACCCCTGCCTGGGGCCGCCAGCCTGCAGAGGGAGGTCAAGTGATTGCCATCTTCTTGATGAGTTTCACCTGCTCATCCAGAAAGTGGTTCTGCAGGAAGTCACAGAGATATAGGGGTCTATGCAGGCAGAATGCAGGGAATGCAGAATCCAAACAGCCTGGTTCAGGTTCTTTTCCAAGGCCCCTGTGGCTTCCACGGTGTCCAGGGCTTTACCTCACTTACTGTGAATGGCTTCTGCATGTCCCAGAAGTGAGTGCGGCCTCCACGCTGGTTTTGCATCTCCAAGAGATGCTGGGCACCCTCAAGCTTCTCCTTGGCCAACTCGAGGAAGAGGTGAGTGGCCCAAGCCCTGTGGAGCCACAATGTCTCCATCGAAATAGAAGCCCTGAGAGAATTTTTGTTGATGAGGAATGGTATCCGAAGCTACTGCTATTGTCCTGCAGGAAAACAAAGGCACAGCTCCACTCATCCATTTTTAGCTGCCGAGCATATTTCTTCATGAGGAAGAAGAAAGGCATGTCTATCACCCTTTCTTGGCCAAGCACAAGCCTCAACTTGCAGGATTGTATATCCCTCAAAGAGAGTAGCAGCACTGAAGGACAGCTTGTTGGGAGGTGTAGGCAGCACCCTCATCTCCATTAACTCTGTCTAAACTGCAGCTAAGGAAAGCAGTGTGTGTGTCTGGCAATGCAGCTTTGAAACAAGTCACAGCCTAGTTCCTCCCTCCACGCTCCTACCACAGAAACATTCTGCAACTTCTGCCTACCACTCCCACCCCAACTTCTCGCCCGTGAACTCTACTGTACGAAGTCTACAGCGTGCGGTTTTGTCCTTATTAAATGCTGCCTGCTGTTGTTTGATGTCTTTTCCCCTAAATGGCTGCACGTGGAGGGCAGAGGACTTGCTCTCAACACTTTTGTATCTGACCCAGAGCCCAGTGCAGTAGGTATACCACCATGCTTGCTGGACTTCCTACCAGTGCCCATCTTCTCCATTTCTACCTTCCACCACTTGCTTCTGGTCTACAACAGCAGCTTGCTGGCAAAATGCTCACTTCTAGCAAGGCTGTTTCAACCCAAGTTGGAGAGGTTTGATCTGAGGAAAATAAAGACCTACCTGAGGGGAAAACATGATCAAGAAAATGTTAATGACCAGCTGAGTCACATCACACAGTGTTGCATTGTGACAGCATGAGGGATCCTATTGGGGGACCTGCAGAAATAATCTTTATATTTGAAGGCACTGTGGGAAGGAGGGTAAGTGAGCTGAGGAGGTACCCTGAGTTTGGAACACGCTGGCCCTTTAAAGGCCATGAAAGGCCAATCAGAAAAGCTCAGAATCACCAGAGGTTGAAATCCAACCCTCCCCTCCAAACTGGAGTTCCCTGAGGGCATCTCAGAAGAAAGGTTGCATTAGGAGGTTTGGAGAGGGAGCCAAGATGCTAATGAAACATAAACTGGCTGCTTTCTGCAGAGCCTTCTGGGTAGCAGGCCACCCTCTCCCCCTTTCCTACCCATTTATTTATTTATATTCTTAATTAATGGAAATTTCAAACCCCATTAGTTCAGGAGGGGTCAGTAATAAACAGTTGGAGCGTTAGGTAGGCAGCACTACTGGGGAAGGGCAGAGGCTCTTCTTCCTGTTCCTAGATTCTGGTCACATGGCTAGCTTGGGATGGGGAGAGAAGATCCATTTTCTGGTTCTATGCAGGAGGGCTGGAGCCTGTTTTGATGGGCCACTGACCTCCACAGTATCTGAGTTTCTTTTCTTTTTTTTTTTCTTATTGAAGTATAGTTGATTTTCAATATTATATTAGTTTCAGGTGTACAACATAGTGATTCAATATTCTTATAGATTATACTCCATTTAACATTATTACAAAACAGTGGCTATATTTCCCTATGCTGTACAATATATCCTTGTTGCGTATCTATTTTAAAAAATAGCATTTGTGGTAACTGATGACTGTATGTTTTTGTTAAGGTATTTTTTCATAAAAGTAGTTATATGGACGGAGAAAGTATTTATTAGAAAAGGAAAACAGTTTATCTTACCAAGAAGTCTATGGGAAAAAGGAAAGTCCTATTGTTCACTGCCCAATTTCCTGAGTACACAATAGTGTCTGCTGAAGCCAAACTTCGTTACATGAGAACAAAATAGGAGTCCTATATTTGGAAATAATTTGAATTTTCCATTAATAACATAAATAATCAAGTAACATGTTACCATTTAAGAGAATTATAACTTAGATCCTCTCACCTGGTAAAGTTTCCCAGGAAGAAATTTTAGAAAATTACAAAAATCTATAGAAAAGTATCATACATGACTGTAAAACACCAGAAACATGCATGTCTTTTAAAGTTAAGAATAAAATATGGATGCACCTGGGCTTCCCTGGTGGTGCAGTGGTTGAGAATCTGCCTGCTAATGCAGGGAACACGGGCTCGAGCCCTGCCTGGTCTGGGAGGATCCCACATGCCGCGGAGCAACTGGGCCCGTGAGCCACAACTACTGAGCCCATGCGTCTGGAGCCTGTGCTCCGCAACAAGAGAGGCCGCGATAGTGAGAGGCCCGCGCACCGCAATGAAGAGTGGCCCCAGCTTGCCACAACTAGAGAAAGCCCTCACACAGAAACGAAGACCCAACACAGAAAAAATAAATAAATTAATTAATAAACTCCTACCCCCAACATCTTCTTTAAAAAAAAGAAAATATAGGGATGCACCTTCAATTACTGATGCTATCCAACAATGTCTTTGAAGTTCTAACCAATGAATAAGGCATGAAAAAAGTAAACTTATGAATATTAGAGAGAAAAAAATTGCCAGAGTATATTATTTTATTTTAGAAAATACTAAATAATCAACTGAAAAACAATAAGGCATTTAATAAGGTATTAATTATTTTCCTGTAAACTAACAATAACAAATTTGGAAGGTTAATGGCAAAATGTCCCATTTAAAATTAATCACAAATACTGTAAAATGTCTGAGAATATATACAAAAATAAATGTGCAAGAGCTAAACTTCAAAACAATTATAAAACTTTGCTGAGGGTCATAAAAGAAGATGTGGGTAACTGGAGTGATGCTTTAGTGTATTGTCTACTTGATAAGCTGATTCTAAAGCTTATCTGTAGGAATGTATAAGAAAAAATATTCAATATATAACATTAATAAAGAACAGTGAGGGAGAACTATTCTACGTATCAAAATATACTATAAAGTTAATCATTAAATCAGAGTAGTACTGTACACAGTACTTGAGGAAAAAGGTAAATAAAAATCAATGGATTAAACTAGAGAAGCCATGTACACATAGAATTACACATATGATAAAACTGGCACCTTTAAAGCAGTGGAGAAGAATTAACTATTTTTAAAATGGCATTAGGGTAATTTGACAATATTTAGAAAAAGGAAGAAAAAGTTAGGACCCTTTTATATGTCATATACAAAAGTAATTATCAGATGAAATGGAAAACAAAATGCAAAAAACAAACTATAAAAAGGTTAGAAAAACCAGAAGAGATTATTTTCATAATCATTGTTTGAGGAAGGTGTCCCAGTGAAAAACTCAGGAAAATATTTTCAAACTTCACCAATTTAAAAATTTAGAATCTTTACACTTTGGGGGTAAAAATCTTAAAATAAAAATTAAAAGTCTCAAAAAATATTAACATCAGTGAGCAATTTAAAGTTTCTATAAATCTATAAAAAGTAAATTCAATAAGTCAAAGTAAATGAACAGGAAATGTAATATAAATACTCACAAGTATCCAATGTATCTACAAATAGACATTCGATCTCAGTAGCAATCAAAATCATAAAGATTATGAATTTTGTCTCTTTGAAGTCAACACTCATGCATATTTGTTATTTCAAACAATAGTGTTAAAAGAGGTTGTTTCTTTTAGATGTTTCAGCAATGAAAGTTTTATATACTTATTCAAGTGCCTTAACTGTCTACTTTTGCAAAAATGTAATCATCTTTGAAAACCTGTGTTTTAAACAACATTAAAAACTCAATTAAATCACAATACATTTACACAATTTTAAACCTCTAAAGATATAGGCATTTTAGAATGCTAAATTTCTCATATTTAAAAACACACAAGAAACAAAAAGAATAATGTATACACAGTTTTTAAAAGTTACTAAGAGTTTAAAATGGTAATACACATATTGTCAGCATAGCTATGCAACCTGTGTGTCCCTGCCACTAGAGTCTGCATACTTTCAAGCAAACAGAGTCTTCTTCAATTTTTATTTTCTAGTGCACAGCACAGTTCTTTATATCATAGAAGAAGCCTAATAAATATTTTCTGAATGAAAGCCAATCTTTATCCTCCTTCCCAGAATGTATGTATGCCAAGTTTTTCTTTGTTTACCCCCATGAATATAAATGAAATATGTCCCACACATAGATTTACTTGAATTATCTAATAGTGAATATATATGTATATATCCTGTAATCTTCATCTGCTTCTGAATACTTGTAAATAAATTATGATATCATGATTTAACAGAGCTGCAACTATCAGGCTTTGTGGATATATTATCTCAAGTTAATTCTTCAAGACTTCATTGAATAGAAAGAGGCAATTTGGAAGATTCTACGCTGTTAGACTAGCTTCATTAAAGTTAGTACCTTTCCTAGCAGTTGATTTCTACATCACAGTAACAACATGAATGAATGAATGGAATGTGTTCATGTTTGTCTTCTACATTGGCCAGATTTAATACATCCAGTAAATCAACAAAGAAAACCCAGAGGAATAGGCTGAAACTAAACAGAGACAGAAAACCACCAAGAGCAAGCCAACTTCATACATGTTTCTCAATCTTTTACATTTCTAGCCGGTAGAAATGAATAAGCATTTTTCAATTATAAATATGAACTTTCAACCATAAGATTGCAGGGAGTATAATTCAAGTTATATGTAAGGAATGTGGCTGGTTTAGTGCATTGCGTTCATTGTTCCAAGGTAGTAAATCCACCGCCAATTCGTCTAGTAAGCTGTACTTTCTCCCACTAATACACACTGCTCATTTAATGTGGAAATCCCTATTCCAAAATAGGGCTAAAAGAAAAGGAGAAAGACTTAGAAACAAAGAATAGGTTAGCAATCAAATAAAGTACATTTCCTACCACTAGTGGGTAATAATGATGATGATAGCTAACAGTTCGATATCTAGTTTTCACTGTATATTAGTTCGATATCTAGTTTTCACTGTATATTAGGCAATATACCAAGTACTATATATTAACTGATTTGACTCTAATATCTTTAAAATATTATTATCTTCACTTAAGAGAAGAGACAAAAGAAGAGGAAACTGAGGCAGAGAGTTGTGCTGGTATACAGTATCTTTTTTGAAGAGTTTACACTTGAGTCTGCACTGAGTCTGTAATGCTCGTGTCTCATATTTAGATGTACATGAACAACTAGTAGTGAATGTTAAGGAGTTTGAAATTTTGTCATGGCCCATTGGCCAATTAGCTCAGTGAATGTAGCTGTAAATATACATACATCCATACATATATTTGACTCTGTGTGTGTGTGTGTGTGTGTGTGTGTACCTATACCCATATACACATGAGGCCGTCAGCTTAGAAAGGTTTTTCTTTTTGAGAATGAGAAGCGCTGATGATTCCATCTAGTTGCTGGGACCATAGCAGTGATTAAGGCTGACTGATCTGCCCTCATCCTTTCTTTTCCTTTCCTGTGTGACGTGCCCCATGTGGCTAAGGAAAAGGTAAAGCAGTTGTGCTGAGATGGCGGACATTTATCTCATGTAGAAATTATTTTCCCTGAGTGGCACCATGAAAGAGGACTTCTTATATTTTGTTTCAGAATGAGCCTTTCAAAGGAACACATCCTGAAACTCAATTAAATCAAGAAATTTATAGATTGGAATCATGGTTACATACCTCAGTAAAACAAGGGGAAAGTTCAACTGCTAAGTCTCATAAATGAATATATTTGATGTCATTTGAACCAAGAAGCAACATATAATGTTTAAGAATACTGACCCTGGAGGTAGAGTGCCTGGCTTCAATTCTACCAGCTGTGGTCACATTCCTTAACTCTCTACAAACATCCATCATCTGTAAAACTGGGGAAAATTTAACCTTAAATACAGAGAATCAAATAAGTGTGTGTATATGTATGCGTGTGTGTGTATATATATACATATTTTTTAAATTTATTCCCAATATAGTGTTCAAATGAAGGCCTGGTATATAATAAGTGCTCAGCTGCTATTTTATTTATAAAAATATGCAGATTTGTTCATTTATGGCATTTTTAATCTCTTAAGCCTTGTAAGGGCTCTGACTGTTCTGGATCCAATCACCTACTATATCTGGAGACTTATAAGAGTAAAGCATTAGTAGAAAAATATGAAGTGGCATATTATTTCTATTGTGTCTGTTATTAACATTCCAAGTATATCCTGAGGTAATTAAAGTTTAGTCTTAAAAGAGAATCTATGAATTCATATAGTTTGATATCTAGTTGATACCTAAGATTGAATATCATAATTTACAATTTAATTTTTACTAAAATGATATAATTGCATTGCATTTTTTTCCATTTGGGGGCTTATAGAAAGGACATCTTCGTATATGAATTTTAAATAATATTTCCATCAAGGAGCTCCTCAGAAATACTGCCTGGGAAACCTGAAGTTTACTGGGAAACAAATTTGAAATATTTTAAAATTAATCCAATAGGTTCCCTGTATCCCTTCTCTCTTCGTATGTAATTTGCATACCAAAAATGATTATCAAATTGCCTACAAATGTCAAATATTTAACATAGCTGTAATTAATCCTGATTAAATACCTCACATGATGTACAGTTCATAATGTTCATACATATATGAACATAAATATATACATGATATACAGTATAACACACAAAAAATAGGAGAATTAAAAAAATATCCAACAATTCTAGATCCGGGTAAGATGGAATAAGCACACTACTCCCTGACTCTCCCACTTAACATAGATACAAACCTGGATTGCACATAGACCTGCTATTTAAGGACTCCAAAACTTTAATAGTAAAATGCAGATTAAGTGAAGACCCCAAAGAGCTTTTCTTTATGTGGGTTTTATCTACTGATACTTACTATATTAGAAATTTAAACTAAGAAACTGTTAAAACACAAGCTCATCTTCCATTAGCTAACAGAGTGGTGATGTCATCACCACATAACACAAGCCTCTGGAAATTTTCACTGTGCATTCATATGAGAAAGAGTGAAAAGTACAAATAACATCTTAGTGATATAGGAAATACTTTTGACCACACTTTGAGAACTCTGTCTTGTGTGCAATGAATAAAGAATAAATATTGTTTTGATGCATACATGAAGTGTTCACCAAATTGTGAAACAAAGATTCACAAATATTTTAAACACTAATTTCATACTGAAAAATTTTTTAAAAAGAATACTCTATCAAAAAGCTAAAAAAATGTTTAGAAAAAAGATATTTCTAAATAATACAGACACATGTCATTTGATGTCTTTTCCCCAGCTCTGGTTCCCAGCAGTACCTTCTAAGGCTCTCCATTCACAGAAGATCATGGTAGAGTTAAGAAAGACACCAGGTTCATGCTCCACCACGACCCTTTTACAATTAGGATTACATTGCCATTGAGAAAGGACTCACTTGAATAAGTTAGATGTTTATATATAAAGACTGTTTATATCAAGCTCTCCTAATTTGGGGACCAAATTCACACTAGCAAGGCCATATCTGGGATAGTAGAGATGACCTGAATCAGTATTCAAATATCTGTGAACGGTCAAAATTTTTCTAGACTTCCAGAGAGGAAACCTGTCTGTTAAATTTCTTATTATCCAAGAATTACTCTGAAAAAGATAAATGGTTCAGCATTCATTAACAAACGTGTAAGAAATTATCAGATACTATACCTATTAAAAATTATGGACTTAAGATGACCTATCTAGAGTAATATTCTTGAACCTGTAGGAAAAAAATATTATATAGATTACCTTTCATTTTACAAGGTAGCATTAATTTCTAAGATTTAAAAGAATTTCCAGTAAAAATAATTTTCCTTACTTGGCTTTAAAAATCTCAGGGGCTGGGAATTTTCAGAACTCAAATAACTTATTTGATTTTTTCAAAAATATTTTAACCTCAGTAGAAAAATATATATAAATTATGTTTTAGAAGTTTAGAAATATAAACAAATATAACACACATAATAGAACATAAAACAGGTTTGAGCAATGTTAAAATATAAATGTTTAATCTGTGACTTTAAAAGGTCTTAATATATTTTAGACCTGGCTATGGACTCTGGCACCAAGGGAAAGGATAGTCTCTTTAATAAATGATGCTAGGAAAACTGGATACCCACATGCAAAAGGATGAAATGGGACCCTTATACTGTACACAAAAATCAATACAAAATGGATCAAAGAGTTGAACAAAAGACCTGTAACCATAAAACTACTAGAAGAAAACATAAGGGAAAGCTTCTTGAGGTTGGTCTTGGCAATAATTTCTTGGATATGTCACCAAAAGCACAGGAAACAGCAGGAAAAATTAAAAAGTGGGACTGTATCACACTGAAAGACTTTTGCAAAGCAAAGAAACAACAAGACGAAATGGCAACCTACAGAGTGGGAGAAAATATTTGCAAAACATATATCTGATAAAGAAAGGGCTAATATCCAAAATATATTTTTAAATTACACAACTCAGTTAAAAAACAATCCAATTTAAAAAATGGACAGAGGAAATGAGTTAATATTTCTACAAAGAAAACATACAACAAACAAGCATATGAAAAGATGCTCAACATCACTAATCATCAGGGAAATGCAAATGAAAACCACAATGAGCTATCACCTCACACCTGTTAGAATGGCTAATATGAAAAAACCAGAAGAGAACAAGGTTGGCAGGTTGTAAAGAAAAGGAAAGCCTTGTACACTGTCAGTTGGAATGTAAATTATTGCAACCACTATGAAAAACAGTATGAAAACTCCTCAGAAAATTAAAAATAGAAGTGACATATGATCCAGCAATTCCACTTCTGGGTATATACCCAAAGGAATGAAATCAGGATCTAAAAAGGTATCTGCACTCCCATGTTCATTGCAGCACTATTCCCAACAGCCAAAAATGGAAGCAGCCTAAATGTCCCTTGATGAACAAACTGATAAAGAAAATGTGGTATATACATACAGTGGAATATTATTCACCTTTAAGAAGGAGGAATTCCTGCCATTTGCAACAATATGGATGAACCTAGAGAACATTATGGCAAGTGAAATAAGTCAGGTACAGGTGGATAAATACTATGTGATACCACTTATATGAGAAATCTAAATAGTCAAACTGATAAAAGCACAGAGTAGAATGATGGTTGCCAGGTGCTGGGGAGAGGGGAAATGGGGAGGTGTTAGTCAAGGAGCACAAGTTTCAGTTATGAAAGATGACTAAGCCCTAGAGATCTACTGTAAAATATAGTGCTCATAGAAAACAGTACTGTAGTGTATATTAAAAATTCACTGAGAGTAGTACTTATATTAGGTGCTCTTATCAAAAAAATAATAACGATGATAAATAAAGAGGGCAAGAGTGAGATATTGGAGGTGATGGATATGTTTCTGATTGTGGCGGTCTTTTCACAAATGTATACTCATGTCCAAACTTATCCAGTTGTATACATTAAATGGACAGCTTTATGAATGTCCATCATACCTCAATAAAGTGGTTTAAAAAACATATTTTAACTGCCTAATTTTGTTTCTACTTGAGCGGATAATATTGGTTCACTGTCATATGGGAGGACTAAATGATATGAACTCACTAATCTGATAATAATTTCAGAGGACAGGAAAAAACAAAACTGGTAATATGACCATGGTCCTGTTCTGACAGGTGAGTAGTAGAAAGAGGGAAGAAAGGAATTAAAGCCCAACTACAAATTACATTTCTTATCTTCGTTATCTTTGTTATCCTCAGTAAAGCGAGTCATGTCATTTTTGGCATCTTTTCTCCAATCTGTTATTAACAATTTCCACAAAGCCAAATGCAGACACCCCCAAGATAATCTAGCTTGCTGCAAACACTTTGAAATTGAACAGGGACCAATCTAGCTTGAGGCTGCCATGGTCAGAAAATTGTTTCCTGGAGAAATTGAATAGTCAAAGGAAAATAAAAAACCTCTAGATTTCTGGGATATCTGAAAGAAGAAAATTCAGTTTCAACCCATTAACGCTACAGTTAGGCACACCAATCAACAAGGTCTGCTGCTGAAATCTTTTACTGAATATTTTACTGCCTCTGGCATATATATAAATAGGCTATCTAAGGATCACCAGACACCTAAGGTAGGTATCAGACAAGAGAGACAAAAACAAACAAAAGAAAAGCAAAACTTGGGAAAAAAAGACACATTGCTGAAAAAAATAGGAAAAAAAATCCAAACCCATAATTAATATCCTCTGAGACATAAAAATCAATTTATAAAACAAGAATACAAAACTACAAGAAAGAGTATTTGGGGTGGTGGGCAGGAGTTGAAAACATAATAGCAAAAGTTTTAAATTAAGTTTGGGTATGAAAGATAAATTGAGAAAAATCCCTCAGAAATTTTAACAAACAAAAAGTACCAAGAAGGAAAATAGGGAAGAAAAGGTATGAGAGGGTAGAGGGGAAGGAAAAGGGAGAGAATTGAAAGAGAAAGGTGAATTGAAAACCCTATTAGGAAGGGAATTCTGGTTTACTTTGGATGTTGTCAAAAAGTGAAACCAATTAATCACCAAAGTAGTAAAAGTTTTCTGTGCACACACCAGAAAGACAGTTTGAGAATTGGGAACACTCAGATTAAATATTGAATGAGACTCTGGGTAAATTATTAAAAGTAATGACTATTTTTTCTTCACAGTGATTGGTTATAACCTTAGAATTTTCTTAAATAATAGAGAATTGGTTAGTGGCTACCTCATATCCATTTTGGGAACCAGTTTAAGTTGTGCTTATGATTCCCAGACGCATAAGCAAGAAACGACCCAAGTCAATATCATGAACAAGCTAAATTAAGCTTTGTTTGTATGACTAAACTGATTTTTGTCGCTCAGGGAATTTTCAAGGCTGCTTGTCAATTTGCGTTTGATTTTAACACCAATTAAAATGAGAAGTTAGGGCTTCCCTGGTGGTGCAGTGGTTGAGAATCTGCCTGCTAATGCAGGGAACACGGGTTCGAGCCCTGGTCTGGGAGGATCCCACATGCCGCGGAACAACTAGACCCGTGAGCCACAACTACTGAGCCTGCGCGTCTGGAGCCTGTGCTCCACAACAAGAGGGGCCGTGATAGTGAGAGGCCCGCGCACTGCGATGAAGACTGGCCCCCGCTTGCCACAACTAGAGAAAGCCCTCGCACAGAAACGAAGACCCAACACAGCAAAAATTAATTAATTAATTAATTAACTCCTACCCCCAACATCTTCTTAAAAAATAATAATAATAAATAAATAAATTAAATTAAATGAGAAGTTATATGTGCAACCAGTGTTGGACTCACTGAAACACCAGGCTTCTCTGGTCCAGAGGAAACTAACCTAGGAGGTTGTTTTTTATTTTCCAAGAATAGAGGAAGGATAGAGGGAAGGGGATAATTGAAGCACGTCTACTGAATCTCTATGTTCAGTTTCACAGCTCCTGAGTACTCTTCTGTAAAAAAAAATGGTCCATCTCTGCTATGAAGAATTACAGACAATTTGTGAGACAGTCCTGTAAGTATTATTTGCAAAGCATGGCTCAGCTCTAATTATAAATGGAGATAACGCTCTTATTTTGAGAGATCTCTCTGTAACCCAAAGTAACTGAACCAACTCTATGGTTATTCCAGGCCTCAAAACTTCTCTAAAGAATGCATTCTGAATTTTCACAAACTCTAATCCAAAACAGGTCTCTTCATGACACACCATACTGAGACCTATTCATATCATTTGTAGCTAGAGCAGACCTGTATTTTTTAATTTTCTATGATCCCAAGGATAATACCAAATAAACAAGCATCTTTCTTCCAAATCTCAAAGCTTAAAGTATTTTTTTACAGGCACAACAGATGATAACGTCTAATTTGATTGATCTCTGAGAATCTGGCCTCTCAGTGAGGGAGTTAGCCTTGCAGAACTTCTGAGAGAGTGCTGAGGTGGGGATCAAGACCGGTCCACATGATACATCAGCGGCAGCTACTAGATTTGGACTCCCTTATGATACCCAACCACGGCAGAGGAATAAGTGGTGCTTCCTCAGCCAAGATGAGTGAGACAAGGAATAGGGCTGACTGCCAAGGCTATGACACATCTCACTGCCACCGGCATTAGATTTTATTTAGGAATGACAATCAAACGTGTAACTGGGATGGCACGAGACCAACGTAATAGAATAGTAGCTGGGATAGATTGTAAGGATTTCTCCCTCAGTTTTCCATTCCCTGGTTAGTTGATCAAACACTTATCTAGGTACTGCTGTGAAAGTTATTAAGTTTGCTAATCAGCTGACCTTAAGATAGGGATAGTCTCTTGGATTATCCAGGTGGGCCCAATGCCATCACACGAGCATAAAAAGCAAAACAGGAAGATAGAAGACGCAGTATGAAAGATGCAGCAGAGATGGAGGTCAGACAGATTTCAAGCATGAGGAAGGTTCAACACACAATTGCTAGTTCTGTGATGTATGGACCCTTGTGGAGCTAAGGGTAGGCCCTAAGCTGACAGCCAACAAGGAAATGAGGACCACGCTCTATAACCACAATGAAAGGGATTCTGCCAACAACCCGAATGAGTTTGGAAGTGGGTTCGTTCCAGAGCTTCCAGTTAAGAGCCCTTGATTCAGCCTTTGAGACCCAGATCAGAGAACCCGGTGAAGCCAACACAGACTTCTGACCTACAGAACTGTGAAATGACAAAACTGTGTTATTTTAAGCTATTAAATTTGTGGTAATTTGTTACAGCAGCAATAAAAATCTAATATAAATGCCCAACCTATCAGTAGAGCTTGCACACAGGCTACACACAGTAACTGCTAACTACCACCCCTGGCTATGCCATGTAATGTTTTACCTGAAACTAGTGTTGCTGCCTATCTAACTACTGAAGTACAAAATGTTTGTTGCTGCATATTTTCTCCTACATTCTATTTACAGTCAAATAATGCATAAATTAAATACCTGAATATTCATTATCCACGTACACTAGTCCCATTTGTACAGGTATTTAGTGGCAAGGGCAATAGTACTGATACCTGTAATAGTAATGATTTCATACCTAGGATTACCTGTAATAGTAATGATTTCATACCTAGGATTCTAATCCATTTAAAACATTCTAGAGGCTCACAGGTTTCATGTAGGAGACTGCTCACAGCATTTTATATAACAATAAAGAATAAATAAAATACATCATGGCACAATTATTACATGAAATATTATGTAACCCTTGAATAGATTTTTGAAGGAAATGATCTCCAGTTGCTAAATGAAAGCAGGATACTAAATTGTATCAACTATCTGAGTCTAATTTTATTAAAATTACAAATACACTTGCACACACAATGAAGACAGGAAAGAAATACATTGTTATGGTGGTCATTAATATGTGGTAGGTTATTAGTAATTTTTACATATTTTATCAAATTTTTATATATTATTACTTTGCAATTTGATTTTTTTTAAAAAACACTGAATATTAATCTGTAGAATTAGTTTGCTACTTATACATATGGCACTAATTCTATATACTACTTTGCCAAATTGACCTTTTAGCACATTGGTTCCCTCATCTTCAAAATAAATTGACCCAAAGAACCTAACATCTCTTTGAACACAAAAATTCTAAGAATATCCAAATATAGAAGTGTCACGAAAACCCTAGGTTTATAATGTGTAGCCCTAGAATCATCACTTGGTCTTCGGCACTTTGTTATTTTTCTCCTTCATGTCATCGTTGCCATAGGTCCTTTATGAGCCCTTTTTGAACTCTGAACATGAATCATCTCTTAAACCACAATAAATGATCTTCTTATCATCCTATCACTACATGAGTTTTGAAGACAATTAAGAAAGTACAAACAAGAGCACAAACTATTGGGAAGTTGCTATCTTAATTTTTCTTTATATTTTTTAAGTAATAGTCTTACATAAATGACAACTACATAGAAGTATTTGTGATTTTCCTTTTCAAAATATTTATGCTCTTATCATTGCCTTATATTAACATTATGCATACCAAAATAAGGTTTGCATATGTTTGTTTGTAAGAGTTTTTAATTGAATTCATTATTTTAAAAATTATCAAATCTATTTTGTATCATTAAAATTATATTTCAGCCATCTAGTTTAAAACTTAATAAACTCTATGCATATCTGTTTTCATTTTTTTTAAATCCTGTCTTTCATATATTTCATTCTATATGTAGGAGTATAAATAAAATTTCAGGTGGAAGCAAATTTGGTACAATTCTTTTGGAAAGCATTTTAGCACGATACACAAAGAGAATTAAAATGATTAAGCAATCTGACCTCAAAATCCACCTGGAAATTTATCCTTATGAAATGATTCAAAAGAAATAAAAGATCAATGATGGATATTTACTTCCATTTAAAAAACTTTCATTCCGTTATGAGCTTAAAAAATCTATTAGCATTCATCCTGAATTGTTTGAATTTCTCATCTACACAACCCAGATTAAACCTAATTTCTTAATGTACTAATTTGCATTAACCCTCTAAGCCTAAAGAATGCATTAGAAATTTGGTACTCAGTGAAGGAATGGTTTGGAATCTATTTACCAGACTAATAAGTGCAAATAACATTCCTTGAAATATCACTATATTTAAGTTATTACAAATGGCTATGAAACTTTTTTCTTCACTATTATCTCTTCACAAATGAATATAAAACCATATAAATAAATGCAATTCCTGTTCTGGTATGAATTTAAATGATATAACTTTGCAAACGAATTCAGTTCACCATCTGAGTTTGCAAATATGTGCTGTCAATACCAAGCAGTTTCTTTCTTGTACCACAGAACAAAACAAACAAAAACAAACAAAATAAAACAAAACAAACATAACAACATCATTATTGGAAAGATCAAGACTAAAGTTTTCCTTTTTAAAAAATGTAGATAAAATGTTGAATTACTAAACTGGTGAAAGAAGAGCTAATATTTAACAGAACCATGATTAGTTGTTGCCGTATGTTGTGGTTTGTTTTCAATGTTGATTCCACTGGTAATGTGATTGTAGGTGATACAAACAAGCAAAGACGTGATCAGAGGAGAAAGCAAGAAAAGGGCAAACATGATAAAGTGTAATTAAGTAACTGAAATTTTTATCTGTTGACCTTATATAATATACTATCTATACTGAACTCAGATTGACATATGACATTCTTAATATAATGACTTATTGAGGAGATGAAAGCATTATTGACCTGCTATGGGGTTTTGTTTGTAATGAGTTACTTTGTTTTGTTTAAATTTGGCATTCATAAAGGAGTATGACACTCAAACTCACCCTCTGACTCAGTAACCAGATATTTGTACTTCATAAGCAGGAACGCTTATAATCTGAATATGAATTCCTCAGTTAACAGGGTTTCAAATTGTTCTTAGAGTTTTATTAAAGTGTCTCTTCTCTTGTTTTTGCTTGTGATACATCCAAGAAAGTTAATGTTTTCAGTTAACAAAGGGTTAGTCCAATGAACTTGATCCCCTTTAGGGTTTTTCATTACATCTTCATGGTTAGTAATCTTACAATTACTTATAATTACTTTTAAGTAAGCTTAATTAGCAGTCATTTTATTTACTTTAAAAAAAAATCCTAAAGTCGTCTATATTTCATTGCCTTCCTTTTTATTCCGTAAACCATTGAAATATGGTTTCCATTCCCACAATTCCAATAAAATTGTCCTTGCTAAGACTGGTAATGGCCTTTATACTTGTTAGACCATCTGGAAACTGTTAAATCTTTAACTGACAAGCCAGGACAAATGTATATTAAAATATCTCTTGTGCTCAGATTTCTTGGATTTTTTTTTAACCTAATAATTATCTCTTTAGATGGTTATTTGATATTGGCTAAATAAGTAGAAAATTTAGGCCCCAGATCTGACTATTTTGTTTTGCTGGTTTGGATTTGCGGTAAGTGAAAATTGTTTGACTTGTGCAAAGTGAAGAATCAAAACAGATAAGCTCATCAGATGGTGATTGATAAAGCTATAGCTACAACTTCAAACCTCAGGAAAAGATTCAGCCCTGCACCTCCTTGCAGGACAACCTGGTGCAGCAGCCTGGCCACTCCCACCCTGTTCACTGAAACACAGCTCTCTATCTCTGTCTCTGTCTAAAAAAAATGGGAATTAGTACATTACAGGGACCTGAAACTGTAGAGCGAAATCTTACTTTCTTTCCACTCTGCTCGTATCTACCTACTAGGGTTCCGATTGTGGATAAGATCGTGGGATATATTTTCTGTTTAGTGACTTCCCTTCCCTTCTAGAACTGGGGAAGTGGAGGGCGCAATAAATTAGACATTGCGTTTAACCAGAAGGTCTCTTTTCCTTGTCATCAGGTGCAAAAACAGGACATGATCTTATGACCTAAGTGCAAGACTCAGCCACCGCAACGACAGCTTCTCTTATTTCTTGCAGTTGTGACACCGTTAAAAGTTTCCCATTAAAATTTAAATTTAAAATTTTTTAAATTTAATAATGACACCATTAAATTTTCCTCATTAAAAGTCTCTTCCTCTGGGCTTCCCTGGTGGCGCAGTGGTTGAGTCTGCCTGCCGATGCAGGGGACACGGGCATCGTCGTGCCCCGGTCCGGGAAGATCCCACATGCCGCGGCACGGCTGGGCTCGTGAGCCATGGCCACTGCGCCTGCGCGTCCGGAGCCTGTGCTCCGCAACGGGAGAGACCACAACAGTGAGAGGCCCGCGTACCGCCAAAAAAAAAAAAAAAAAAGCCTCTTCCTCCTTAGTTTCAGGAACATTACACTTCTGCTTTACGTGGCGCTCTTTGTCCTTCCTCCCTTTCAGTTTCTTTAAGGGAAGGATACAGTACCCACACTCATTAAATACCAGTGTCTCTCATTTCCATCCTTGACCCATTCCTCACGCTGCAAATTCAGTGGTGTGGGTGTTTCTATAACATCAATTACTGTGCATATTTCAAGTTCTCTCAACAGGTAGGGAGGAATATCTTAACTATCTACCTTAACTACCTACCCATTGTCTCTACTTTGATGTCCCACAGCCATCTCACACTCAACAACTCTAGCTAAACTCTACTCCTACTCTAATTCTCTGATGTCTATACGTATGCACTAGCATCTATCCAATTGTTCAAAATGGAGACATTCCCCATTCCCCCAAAGGGAACGGGAAATAATCCCCTTCCCTTTCTCTCCTCAAAATCTGTAGTCACCAAGCAGCACCTGTCCTTTTATTTTTTTCCCCATCCTTGGAATTCATCTCCTCCTTTCTCACTTCACTAAACACCATCTCACTATTTTTTTCAGGATAGTATCTTTGTCACTAAGATGATCTCCTTTCTTCTCCTACTCTACAAATCATTCTTCTCCCTGTCACAATTCAGTCTTTCTAAAACAAGAGCCTAATAGTGTCTTTTTCATACTTAAAATTATATCATACTTCAATCCGGTCTCCAAGATCAAACCCAATCTCTTCCGCACAGTGTAGGACCTTTTACATATGCTTCCTGCCCAACCTTTCCAGAATTAATTAGTTTGGCTGATGATAGCTCCTATAACAAATTTTAATGGCTTTTATTAATACAACTTTCTTTTTCTTTCCCATAACTATCAAGGTGAGAGTTTCTAGTCTCTGGGCAGCTTTCGTTCACACAGTGTTTCAGGGCCACGAAAGCCTCTGTTTTGTAGTTCTGTCATCCCTTAGGGTCTCAGCATCTTCTGCAACAAGCCAATGGGAAGGAAACAGTATGGTGAAGGCTCACCTAGAGCTTAAGATTCTTAGTTTGGAAGTAATACCTTGGTTTCTTCTCACACTCTGTTGGCTGAAATTCAGTCATATGGCCAAATAGTAGCTGGCCACTTGTCAGCAGCAGTTCTATACCAAGGAAGAAGGAACACAAATTTTGGCGAACAGTTCATTTTCTCTGCGTCAACATCAAAAGTCTCCTTCCGTTCCCTATCTTGCTCCCTGTTGCATGGCAGCCATACTTAACCCTCGTACTCCTGAAATACACTATGGCATCCCTTGGCATATGTTGCTGCCTTCTGCTCATGGCTATCTTCTATTCATCTTTAAAAATGCAGCTGAGAAATCTTTTTGTGTAGAAAGCCATTACAGAACTCTTATTTCTGGATTAATATCCTCCCTATGTGTTCTATATTTTTTTGTTGCAATAGGTGCTTGGAAAATCTTGATAGACTCAGTTATGTACATTTTAAGTTCAAAAATGTTCATCTCTCTTCTCAGTGGGATCTAAAAAATATGAGTGTTGAAAATGAAACCTGACTCATTTGGAGCGATTCTTATTACAAATTTATGAAAATATTTTTGGTAAAGTAAAAGGATTTATGATTTTATAAATAGCTGTTATCATACAACTGGTAATATACAATTTGTTAAACAGGAGCTTTTTGTGTGTTTTTAATCTTAAGTGAAAAACCTGTAGAAGATGGTATAAAAATCTTTTGCTTAATAACACTCACTTCCTTATTTTTCTGAAGAGACACCAGACATCATCTCTCAGCTTCCTTTGCAGTTAGGTGTGGCCATACATTTGAGTTCTGACCAAGGAAATGTGGACAGAAATGATGTGTCTCAATTTCAGATCTGGCCCATAAAAACCTCTCATATGCAACCAACTTCTTTCCCCTGCAGACTTAGTGTCAAAGCCCAGAAAAATCTCGAAAGCCATATGTTAAAGATGTCAGTGTTTCCATGAGCCTGGGTCCTTGAGTGATGCTGTAAAGCAGAGCCCCCAGCCTACCAAAAGGGAACACTTCCATTTGGCTGTTATGTTGTGAATAAAAAAAACAAACAACTTTTATTATGTTATGTCATTGAAGTTTTGAGGTTGATAATGCCACCAGCATTATCCCAAATTATACAGCCCAGTGTTGATGACTAAAGAATTCATGTTTGGTGATCTCCTGGAAAATTAAAAATCTTTGCTAACATTAATATTTCAAAATAGATAAATTTGCCTGACCAATGGTGAGCCTGAGGCACTCAGATGTCAGGACCTTCTGCTGCTTCCCTATTGTACCAATTTCACCGTGGGGCTGCGGGACTCTCTTGGAGCTATCGGCTACAGCAGTTGGCCTAAACAAGAAAACAAAAAGCAAAAAAGAGGATTTTGGAAAGAATATATTAAGATTCTCAGTGGTACAATGTTAAGATTATTTTAAAAATAACTTTAAACAGCTTAAACAAAAAGAAAGAATCATGAAGAGCTATAACCATGGTGTAAAATTATAAAGACATAAACCCCTCCATGCAGAAAAGGACAGCAGTACAGAATCCTGTTTATTTTTAGTATGCAATCAGATGAAAAACAAAAATAAATACTCTTGGTGAGTCCATAACCACAGCCAGCTTACACATAACAAGTCATCTGGAACTATGTAAGTCAGGGTCAGTGCTGTGGCTCAAAGGGGTCATTATGCTCTTGAGATCGTTCCACAATTCCTATATGTATGTGTGTGTGCATGTGTGTGTATGTAAGTGTATATACATGTATGTGTGTAGGTATGTACATTTGTATGTGTGTATATACAGAAATATATATATACACATACATATATAAAATTAGGCAGGAATGCTTTTCTCAAAGTCCTCAAGAAGATTTTTCCTCAGCCAAATCTGAGAAATATGCCCATGTGTGCACCAATCACAGGCAAAGGAGACAGGCCGGTGTCAATACAATTGTCTACCAATGAAAATTCATACTTCGGGTTAGGACACTTGTTCCGTGAACACATTGCTCCCCAATACGTAACCAAAATAGGATTCCCTTACCAAGTGGTTCTCAAAGTGAAGTCCATGGACCAACATTATCAGCACCACACATGAACTTATCAGAAAAGCACATTCTCAGGCTCCATCCCAAACCTACTGATTCAGAAAAACTGAAGATAGGGCTTCACAAATTGAGTTTTAACAAGAATTTCTGGTGCTTCTGATGCACATTAAAATTTGAGACCCACTACTCTACCATATAAAAGCAGATACTGAGTTTGGGGTAGGCAACTAATTGTTTATGCTATGCCTAGACATTTTCTAATTAAAGATATTTTCTAATTAAAAGTACTTTTCTTTAGAGATCATAACAAAATGAAAGCAAATACAGTTAAAACAAAACGAACAAAAAACCAAACATATAAAAAGCACAAGAAGAACAAGAAAATGTTAATGTACAGAGGGGAATAAAATCTTAACATGTTTGAGAAAATGGAAAGAGGCAGATGTGGTAACTATTTTATAACAGGAAGTTACAACGTGTGTATAGACAGATGTAAGAATAAAGAGATCCAACTTACTACCACAGAATCCCAGAGAGACTGAGGACTTAGTGACTTCAAGTAAAAGGGAGAATAAAGTTGAAAATTAAAGATCAAAATGAGAAATGCTTGAAAGTCTATATTCACAGGTCTATTCACCAACCCTCATTCACTCTCGCCACGGAGAGAATGTGGCAATGGTATATACCACCCTAAGCAAGGTGTAAGAGCTTTTTTCTGTTTAAAAGATAACAGAAACTTCTAGAGATTCAAAAACAATATTCATGGAGGAGGAGAGGTTGAAAAAAAAACATTGAAAATGGAAGGTACTGGATCTCTACCGTTTTCCTATTCCTTCTGCAGCAGATATCAGCAGTCAGAAAGCTAAACGGCAAGGTACATATCACTTCTTTTCTCCATATCCAGCTTTGTTTGGAAGATCATGTGTTACTTTGGTAAATAAAAATTTTACTAGAAAAACAACAATGAATCCTTCAGGTCAACAAATATTTTCTTACTGCGCCAGTTTGCCAGTAGGGGCGCTGGAAATAGTGAACATTCTAAACACATCTGGTTGATTGGACTCTCCAAAGGAGTTAACATCATTTAGTGGAAAGAGAGACAGAGAGAGAGCGAGAGAGAAACAGAAAAGACACCATAAAGAAAAAACAAGTTTGACTCGCCCTCATTTGTACTCTGTACCGCTTCCTGCTTCCTGGCGAGGCCGCCCCGGGGGCGGCCACTTCCCTGTTAATGACCAAGTTCCAGCTGGTTTCGACCTCCCAGTTCCTCGCGGCCCTGAACCTCAGAACCAACGTTTTTGGAGCCTCCCAGGGATCAGAAAGGGAGCTGACAATCTCTCCGCGCTGCACTGGGGCGGCGGTCCCGCCTCGGGGTCTCAAGCCTCCCGCAGCTACGCGGAAGCGCCAGTCCGGGGACGAGGGCGGGAAGCCCGTTTGGAACTCAGGGTCTAGGTAAACGAAACCAGAGGCCACGGGTTTCGTCACCACGGTCTTTCGGATGTCTCTTTCCTGGTAACTTCAGGGAAGGTTGTGTAAGGAGCACTCTTGACTGCCAAGGGTCGGAAGCCGAGCATCGGCTCCGCGCCCGGGTTCCCCGAGCTCGTCTCACCGCAGGCAGCGCCGGAGCTGCGGCGGCCACAGGTTGGTGGGCGGCGTGCCCGGTCTCCTCCTGCGGGTGCCGGGCGCGGGGCTGGCGCGGGTTCCCAGGCCAGGCGGGGGGCACTGGGGGCTGCTTGGGAGCGAGGGGCGCGAGGGCCGGCGGGTTGCGTTTGCGCTGAGGTTGGGGGCGGGGGGCTCGGGCCCCAGTGGCCTCGGGAAGCGACCGCAGAAGCCGACCAGGGACTCAGCAGGGAGCCCGGCTGACCTAGTCCTATCCCGGCCCGTCCCAGGACCTTTCCAAGGCCAAGGTGTTTTCTGCCTGAAACCGCCTCGTAGGTTCGAATGCGCTTAGTCCATCTCTTAATACCGCGGAAGTGCGCTGGATCATGGCCAGAACCTGGGCTCAGCGGTATCTGCGAGCATTTAGGGGTATTCAGAGGGACGATTAATAGATCCTGCTAGCTGTCGTTGAACAGTCAGTATTAATGAGGAGTGTGGCTGCAGCCAAAACTATAGTAGGCACCCTGGGACACCAGACGAATTGGGAAGACAGGCGGTTTATCACATAGAGGCTAAAGCCAGTAGCTCAGGAGCCCACCTGCCTGACTTGAACCTGCCTCTACTACTTAATATCTGTGGACCCCCAGGCAGTTTCTTCCTACATGTTCCTTCCTTGGCTCATCTCTGAAACTGGGTAACGATCAAAAGTTACAAGAGTTAGAGTGTGACGTATAACTTTGGCACTGCAGAGTGTACTCAGTAAACATTAGATTTATTACTTTAAATATTTGAGCAAGTCCCTGATCCTCCAAGCTCACTGTCTGGTTCCCATGTGGTTTTATTTAGACAGCTATTCCAGCAAATCCTGGAATGGCCACTTCCCAGTTCCGGGAACAGGCAGTCAGTGTTTCTCCTAGTTGAGCAGTTTGAGATACATGGTTAGTGCAAGTGTCACTTGCTTAGTGTGAAGTATCAGGAGATTCAGGGTCCCCTTGTTCTTCCTGGAGCTTTCTTAACAATGGAACTTTCTCTTAATACCACCCTGGCGAGTATGACAATTGTAGGGCTTTGAACACTGAACAAACACAAGGAAATGAAAAATAAATGAAAAGGGAAGTGAGTGGGTTTCTGCAGTTGGATAGAAGTGTCACATGAAACAGCTGAGTCACAGATTAGCCAGCCTTCACATCTGTAAGGTAACTGTCCTTTCTGACTGAAGGGAGTGAAATAATACTGTACACAACTATTGAATCAGCAAGCACCAATTAAGCGTCTTGTCCTGACAGGCCATGCTCTGGCCTTTGAGAGCTTAGACAGGAAACCTGTAAGAACTGTTCCCTGTTCACCTCTCCATCCTCTGGTCCAGTGATCTCTCTCCTTCTATGCTCTGTGACCCACAGATCTTTATTCCCTTGAATGAGCCAAGCTCCCTCCCTCCAGCCTCAGGACTGCTACCTATGCAGTTCCCCCTGCCTCTAATGCCTCACCCCATCCAAATACACACCTCCATAGCCTAGTTGATTTTAAACTGCCTTTGGCTCTCAGATGTGACTTTCTGACAACCCCACTACACTATCTAAATTAGTGCCTCCATAACTCTTTTTATAGAACCATTATTTTTATTCATAGCACTAGTATTTGTAATAATATATTGTTAATTGTCTGCCATTTTGTTCTAGTGATTGTTATAGTGCCTTACATGCTCTGTGCCTTCAAGCAATATTCCTTGGAAAGAGGCACAAACTTTATAGTGAGTGACTATTTACAGACACATTTATATGTGTATATGTGCATTTATATATGTGTACATGAGTGTGTATACTCTACTGCATTTTCTTTAATAGTGCTAAATTTTAAAAAACCAAAGCATTGTAGTTAAGCAGTGCTAACTATTGTGCTTTACATTTTTCAAATTTTTCAAATAGTAAGTACTTACAAAAAACTCTTGCCTGGCCTAGTAAAAAAAACAAATAGGCAGCAGTAAATCTGAAATTCCTGCTCTCTGCCTTACATAAGAAAAACACCATAAAGATAGTCTCTTCACAAATTTCTCTGAAAATTGGCAATTTGGGATAATGTCTTTTTTTTTTTTTTTCCAGTGAATCAAGGACATGACTGCAAAGGAAATGAATCGTGAATCATTCATATGAGCTAGTTACTGAGCCGTATGACATTAAGTAACCATTAACCTCTCTGGCCTTAGTTTCCTCATTTTTAAGGAGGAAAGGGAACAACACAAATTTGTGAAAGAGCTCTCAGTTGTCAGGAAAGGCTCTTCAGGAGTAATAAAGCAACCAAACTAGGATAGCTGACATAAAGATTAGTTTATGTGTCTTTGGTCTCTTTGGTTTAGTTGCTAGTTTTGTACAACACTTGACCACCTCTCTCTCTGTTGGTCCCAGCTGATGAAATGTCTACGTTGTTCTTCAAGGTTTACTATGAAATGCTATCCCAATGTGGTTCTGAGCATATTTGTTTTGATTTCTTGAATCTAAAATACAGAAGTGGTATTTTATAGGCAGAGTCTCTCTTATCAGGTTCCTTGCACTGATGATGGCCTCAGCCACCCCACTTCGGTCCCCTGTCTTGGACATACGTGTACTGGTATATTCAAATCCTCACCAACATCTTGGCCACTGTTTGTGTGAACCCATCTGTTTTTGCTCTGCTTGTGTTTTACCAAAACCACAGTTCAACAGATGAAGTGCTTTTGACCTTAGGTGTTAACCTTTCTAAATGCATAAAATTTACCTACAAACATAAGCTGAACAACATGGAAATTGCTTGATTTGTGACTTACCTCAGCAAGGGTTGGGTTCTCCGCTAGCTCTGTCTAATTCCTCCTCTCCCCCTAGTCTAGTATCTCATTTTCATTTATTCATAGGAAGTTAGGGATATAGAATTCTGGGATTGTGTTTAGAGCAGTAAAGTTTTGTTAAAATAATTAAGGACACATATCTCCATTTTGGGACTCTGAGAAAAATTGTCAACTGGCTTGGTTTTTGGCAGTTAAGTAAAATTGGATAAGTAACCCAAATCTAGTTTATGCCTAGTTCATAGGCTTAGTAGTTTCAGGATCTTTCAGAATTAGGGATGTTTCCCCTTTGGGTTGCAGGTTATACTTTAATATTTTTGACGAAATAAGATAGAAATTTCAGAACCCCAAGAGATGGGTCAAAGGGTTTCCTGTAATATGAATTGTGGAGCCACAACTGGATATCACGTGCACTATTTCCCCTTCACCCGGGTGGTAGAGGTTTATGATTATCTAGTATCCCATAGCACCAATAGAATAAGTCGTAATGGTGTCTGATAGAATAAATTTAACAGATACATGCTTATATGTATAGTATATGATGCCTTAATTTCCTCAGAAGCTCTCATTTAACAAGTTAGGATAAGTGTGTAGTAATCAGATTGTAATTTGGAATTCTGTATTTGTCCTGAAGTAATTATGATTCCAGTGGTACAATGTATAATATGACTTCATTAGAGTTCTTTTTCTTTTAGTACAGGATAAATATGATTTTCTTGCAAGTCTTGCTGTGATTTGTTTCTTACTAGGAGTAGTGGAAGACATTATTTAAAAGTTATAATATTAAATTAATTAACTAATAAATTAATTCATCCAGGACACACAGCCCGATCATTCCCAAAACTGAGTGATGTTATGTCTTGTAATAGAACCATTAAGTTTGAGAAAACCAGAACATCCTTAAAACAGCAAAGGAGAGCAGACAGGGATGAACATGGGGGATGTCTTTAGTCCACAAGTGCGTTATTCTGCCTGTGGCACACATACAGGTTCAACTGTCACTTCACATTTTGCACCAGAGCTTATGATGTAACATTTTTCATGCTTGAGATATTAGGAACTTGTGAAAATTCTAAAAACTACAGGAAAATGAGGACCCAGATTATACTGCAGTAGTTTTGCCAACAGGTACTCATCCTCACAAAACTATAGTTTAAGACTCAAGATATTGTGACCAAGTAGGAAGGAAAGAGTAAATACAAACAAATGAGCTCTGTTTGAGTCTGTTTCACTTCCTTTTCTTTGACTTCTGTGCAAGGAGAGAATTATCTCTGGCTTCATGAAAAGTAAATACTCATATTCATAGTTGGTACTCATTCTGCAAGGACTTGGGTACTTATTGCTCCATTGCTTAAGAGCCTCCACCTGTTCCTAATGTTATGCCTAGCACTCGTGTATGAATTCCCTCTCTTTCTAGCACATTCTTTATTTCTGACTGGCACTGAATTTCCCAGGCTCAAACAACTAAATGCTAAGAAGAAATATATTTTAAATTAAAACTAATTTTTTTTTTCCTCTCAGATGTATAGACTTGCCCTCCAGAAACTATGGAATTTTTTTGCCAATTCAGTGATTTGTTCACAAAACTAAATTGTTTATTTCTAAAAATTAGACCTCAGGTATTATTTCGGATTTTTCCTTGAGCTGAGCGCCCTTCTGACATTTTAGGCAAGGCAGGAATGACTGAAACAGTAGTCCCTTAAAATTGCTAAGTTGATTGAAGGACCATATAACATTTTTTTAAAAAACTAATCATATTATGAAGTGGTCCTATGAGAAACAGTAGTTAAGTAAAATCTTGAGCTGTTTAGTCCAGGATGTTAACTAAGGGATACTATGCATTTCTACTCCAGAAATGGAGTAGTTTTTAAATGTTTTATGTATGTTAGGGTATTGAAGATAATGGGTATGAATTTTAATATACAGTCTTTGATCACAGAACTGCATGTTGACAAAAGTAATCATGGTCTATTGTATATAAGAATTTAGTCTCCTTTCTTAGTTGTCCTTCATATGATAGAACATAAAACACAATAATGGCCTTTGAAAACTTTTGGTATGCTTTTGTTACATGTGTTTATTAGCTTATTGTTCACCTTCTTGAATAACTGCAGAAAAACATAAATCTTAATCTTTTTGTTCTTTTGTCCTGAGGAGGTCCATAGCACTTGGTTTCTGACCAGTTAATGCTAACAGGGTAGTATTGTTCTAAGAAAATCCAGGAAGTCAAATCTGTAACAAAAAACATATTTTTAAATTTATTCCAGGGCCAAGAAAACCCATTACTGAACTCCTTGAGTATATATAATTAAGAGGTGACTGTAATTGGAATATTCTTAAAAGTTTTACTATATTATTAAATTTTATGCTTATAACAGGCAATGATAAATCGATAACTTAGAAAAGGAGAAAAGGGATATGGTTTCCTCTTGGGAACATTGGATTTTAGTTAAGGATATGGAAGGATCAGTTGACTTTTATTTACCATTTAGGATAACACAGTAGAAGGAGCTAGTAAAGGGGCAGCAAAAACTGGAGAAGGCCTGGGAAGGGTGGAGCCAATTCATATTAGTGTGTGGGTCCCAGATAAAACAACTGAGTAGCAAGTTTTTGCCTAATGTGTTAATTGTAATTAACAGGCAGATAGGGGTTGGGATTTAAAGTAGAGAGATAGGAAAAGTAGTGACTGGATAATTGTGGGAAAGACTAGGATGGGATCAAGGCAGTAGAAGGCAGAAGTATTGAGTATAATGTTTTTTATCATTATTTTTCTGTAGAAATAAGCAAGACAAAGTTTCAGTTGGATTATCATGGTGTTACAGCTACTATAACCCCTGAGTATATGTTTTTAGGCTAAAATCATGTATTGATACACAAACAGGGGGTCAGGCCTTCTCAAATTTGTTGCTGAAGCTGGGCAGAACATGTCCTCAGGCCCTGGAATTTCCAGAGATATTTACAGCAGTGTGACCTGATAGCTAACCTTTTTCCTTCTCCTGCTGGACCACGCCTGCAGCCCAGCCCTACAGCTGGATGCTGGATTGCACGCTCCCTGTAGATTGTGTAGGTTGGAAGGCTCCAGTTTTTAACTGGAGGGCCTTGGGTTCACAGTGTTTCTGTCTTTCTGCCTCATTGAACCCTCTCTTCCCAAGATTTTTAGAAATTGTTCACCATCCTGGACTGACCTACAACTTGTAAAATCCTACTCAGAAACATAGCAGCGGGGAATACAGTCAAGACTGAAGGGTTTAAATGACCAGATTCTGGAAGACTAGATGAATAGAGGAATATCTCATGTGTATATAGTTTCAGAGTATCTTGTTTCAACTGTCATATTTGAATTATATATTTATATCAGGTCTTCTTTTTCAGAACTGTTTAAATCATGGACAAACAAAGTAAGTAATTTAAGTGTTCACTTTCCACCTATAATGTTAAATCTCTTGTTAATGTGTTATTTGTCATAATGTTCTATTCAGTTTCTGAAAGGATATAATTTGCTTTGTGTTGTTTATGTTCCAGAATCCTAAGTCTGGGCCAGTGTTTTGGCTATAGAGAAGATGTACACAAATATCCATGACCACTAATTTTTCCTTTAAAAATAAAAAAGCCTTCGATAAACCTAAGAAATTTTAGGCTTACTGGGAAATATGTTGTATAATTTATATTACATTTCATCTGAATTACATTTCATCTGAATCAAGCTTCCCTTTTCTTTGTGCATTTTATATACAGAAAGACTGTTCCTATCATATTGTTTAACAAACAATGACTTTAATATGCCAGGACATTGTAATAAAATGCTCAGATACATCCCCAATATATATCTCATAAAATACACATGTGAATAGGTTTAAATAAATACAACTTTATTTTATGGCTTTTTTTTTTCAAGAAGATTCTAAATAAGATGAGTATTAACCAAACATGTAAAAAAAGACTTTTTCTGAAGAGAAAAAAAATCCTATGGGAAAAATAGGGAAAACAAAATCCTGTTTTCTGAAGGATCTCTATTCTCTATGTTTGTTTAGATAGCTAAAGAGATGTTTATCTCTACCACAATGCCAGCCTTGCTACATATACTAGATACTCTTTAGGACCAGAAACCTTGACTTTCCTTCACGAAGTTTCATGATTTTTCTTAATGCTTGCTGTACTAATTTAATTGTATTAACAATACTTACTTTACTTTTTAAACGTAAATTTATATAGTATTAAGCTATTTTCTTTGCTACAAAAATAGGATGCTTCAAATCACTTAAAAAAATCATTGGGTCATGGTGACAATTAACCTTTTAACTCTTCAGCTTCCTATATACAAATGCATGTGTTTGTATGTATATGTGTGCATAAATTGAAATAGAATGTATGTATGTATATAAATATAGAGAGAAATAATAATAACTTGTTGACAGTATGAAATTCCTGTGATTTTTGTAAGTTATTCTAAGTTGCATTTCACAAATGCAGAAATCCATCCATAATTCATATGCTCTCTGATCTACTTGAGCACTCGCCCATGCATTTATTTTCTCTTTGTATAAATTCCCCTGGAATTCCTGAAACCAGGATCATTGCTCTAGTACCAAAACCCCAGGGATTATGAGCTCCTAATTTCTTGAATATGTCAACTCCTTGATATGTGTGTATATTTACTCTTGTTTAAACAGTGGTACCTGTTAAGAGGTGCCAAAATGTGACATATCACTTAAGGATGGGTCTTTAAGTCTTTCAAGGCCCATGATACATACAGGAAATGTGTCAGATTGAAAGTTTGGTCAACTTTTTCTTCTGCACCGTTGCCATGTCCCCATTATTCAAAAATAAACTATTTTGAATTTACAGTTAATAAGCCATAGGGAAGAGACGAGAATATGGTGTAAGTGTAGTGTCCACTAGACCATAAATTCCATGAAGGCAGAGCCAGTGTAGCCGGAGAGCCTAACTGAGGGTGACACAGGAGATGCTAGTACGAAATATTTATTTTCTGGCCAGGGTGCTTGCTAAAGGAATGATTAGGTAAACACAAATATGAAGAACTAGGAAACTGAACCATTTGTACATACATATTAAAGATTATTCAAACTACATTGATTAGCAGATAACAAAAGTTAGTATGTTTATTTATTGTAACTAAGTCAGTTATGATTTTTGTAGTTCAAAATCAGTCAAATACTGGGAATTTCCTATAGTTCAAACTTAATGGGGTAGTTTCAGAGTAAGCATAAAAAGGATATTTAAATACTGAATTGCATGTATTATTTTAAATATTTAAAACATAATTCTTATAGCAACAATTATAGATATCTTTAAAATCACCTATTATCCTTCTATTACCAAACCCACATCCAACTAGGTTCATTTATCTCCTTCTTCACAGTCTATGTAGTTGTTTTTTTTTTAACATTTTTATTGGAGTATAATTGCTTTACAATGTGTGTTAGTTTCTGCTTTATAACAAATTGAATCAGTTATACATATACATATGTCCCCATATCTCTTCCCTCTTATGTCTCCCTCCCTCCCACCCTCCCTATCCCTGAGAAAACCATAATTCAAAAAGAGTCTATGTAGTTTTGAAACAATCTATTTTTCCTAGTAACAACAAAATCAGTGTATGGGAGAGAACACTCATCAGGCATATTTGAAAACTAGAAATTCAGCCCCAGTAATTAGCTGCCTATTTTATCAGAAGGGAATTTGTTTGAAACAAGATTCTACTGCAGACTAACTCTGATAACAGGCATAGCTTTTGTTAAGTGAAGAATTCACTTTGTTTCAATACAACACAGGAGCATATAAATGAAATTATCTAAGAACAATGCATTTTTTTTTCTGATATGTATTTTTTTAAGAAGATATATGTTTACCTCTCCTTGAATTGCAGATGTGCAAATGAATGATCCTCACCCAGGAACACAGTTGCCAGGCGGGTATCCCCCTGAACATCCTCCGGCAGCTTTCCCAGGTAAAACACTGGCTTAAAGAATAAAAAAACAAAATTTATGAGTTATTGATATTCCCCAAAGGGTGTGTGTGTGTCTGTCTGTCTGTCTGTCTGTCTCTGTATTTTAATAGTGTCTTTTACTAAAAGTTCAATAATGAAATTTGTAGCCTAGTTCTGGATATTTTTCTTTGACTATACGTTATCATAAACATCATTAAAATATTTTTTATTTATACAGAATAGTAAAAGTGTTGTGTTAATAAAAACAGTAATGAATTGACATTTAGCAAATAAGATATAAGGTTGCACATAAATTAAACCCCAAAATACACATATTAAGTAACAGATTTTATCGATTCTCCATTCGTTCTGAAAATTATCGTCATGCAGTCACATTTAGGAGATTTATCTCTGGGTGTTTTTGAGTCATTTATTATCTAGGGTTAATTATGTTAAGTGATTGTCATGCAAAAGAGATGACTGCTTAAGCCTGGAAGCTTCAAGCAATAGAAACATAGCTACCTGGGATAATTCTCATTTTTATTTTGTAACATACAAAAATGTGAAACCTTTGCTTTTATATACATGCCTTGCCTTTCTAAGAAAAGTAACTGAGTCATATCACTACAAACCAAGTAATATATTATTTCTTTTGAACCACTGCATAGAAGACTTCAGAGATTTTCATTTAGACAAATGCAGTTATCAACATTATCAGAACTTGGGCTTCCCTGGTGGCTCAGTGGTTAAGAATCCTCCTGCCAATGCAGGGGACATGGGTTCAGGCCCTGGTCCAGGAAGATCCCACATGCCACGGAGCAACTAAGCCCGTCACACCCACTGAGCCTGCACTCTAGAGCCCGCGAGCCACAACTGCTGAGCCCGTGTGCCACAACTACTGAAGCCCATGCGCCTAGAGCCCATGCTTCGTAACAAGAGAAGCCACCACAGTGAGAAACCCGCACACTGCAACGGAGAGTAGCCCCCGCTCTCCGCAACTAGAGAAAAGCCCGCGCGCAGCAGCAAAGACCCAACGCAGCCAGAAATAAAATAAAATAAAATAAAAAACGTTACCAGAACTTTACCAAATGGCAGAGTTCATGGTGCACCTACATTTGCAAGTAGGCTGGCTACCCACATCTTGAGAGACCATCCTGAGGACTTAGGATCAAAAGGAGTCTTGTTTGGCCAGAAGGGTGTATGCATTTTTTATTCTACTCTGAGCAAACAAATCTGTTTAGGAGCTGAATGGCTTGTTTAGTTGTGTAGCCAGAAACCTCAGTGGAGCCTGGATCTCATCCAGATGTTTGCATTTAAACGAATGCGAGGTAGAAAGACTCCCAAGGCTCTAAGATGATAGTTCTCAAAGGTGCCTATACTTAAGTATTACTTGTAAACTGCTGAAAACACTAGTACCAGGGCACTATCCCAGGAAAACTGAAACAGAAGCTCTGGTTGTGGGACCCCAGGATTGGTCATTTTTTAATTTCGCAGGTGATTCTAACGTGCAGCCAGGGCTGAGAACTGCTGCTCTCAATTTTTAAATGGTTGGTGTTTGAAGAATTATTAGCAAGTCTATAGTATGCACCCAAGGCACTTGGAGGATATTTTAATCCACCCATGGCTAAATAATAGTAGGCGATACATAATTAAGTTATAATGAGACTTGAGAGTCTGTGAGAAAAATAGCTCAAATTTATTTCTCAAGTCGAAGGCCAGTATAGCACAGGTCTTTTATGACAGTGATGCTAACAATAGTAATAGATTAAAACTGAGAGTTTATTGTGCCTAATGTGAATTAACTCATTTAATTCTCAGACAATATTATGGGGTAAATACTATTAATTATCACCATTATGCAAGTGGGAAAACTGGCATAGAGAGGCTGGATCAGGCTTCAAGTTCTGGCTTCTGTACTTAATAGTTGTGTTGTGGTTTTAAGCAAGTTGCTGTACCTCCAAGCCTCAGTTCTTATCTATAAAATGGGCATAATATTTTCTAATTCAGGCGTTTTGGAGATTAAATGAGAGTATGTGTAAAGCAACTAGCACAATGCCTTACAATTAATAAATGACAAATATTTGCTATTATATTAATAATATATTAAATCAATTGGGCTTTAGGTAAATTAAATTTCAGGTAATTCTATATGCTTAATCCATTGATTTGGGAAATAATTACCCTCTCTAAGAATCTCGTGAAGGTTTAATAATGCTAATAATGTAACCAATTAATTCACATCTCCTCCCCCTCACTGGCTTGCCTGTGGTTTCATCTTTGCACTGTAGTCAGTGATGTTTAAAAATAGTTATCTGTTAATATTACAGACAGTACCCAATGGGTACATCATTGGCTTCCTTTTGCTTTCAGGATAAAGACCAAAATGCTTAGTTTGGTCCACCAAACCCAAGGGGCTCCCCTGCCTTCTCCTTATCTGTCTCTTAAGATTGTCTCTCCTGTTCAGGTAGACTGGCCTTTTTGCAGATTTTTAAATGCACTGTGTTTGTTACTATCCCAGGGCTTCTTTCTGAAATATTCATTCCCTGCTGCCCACCTACTCAACTCCTTTGTATCCCTCAGATCTCAGCTGACGGTGGTCCTCAGGGAGGCTGTCCCAACTCCCTCCCTCTGTCTCTCCCCATCTAAACGCCCTCCTTTGGCCCATAAAACCCTGGTCCCTCCCTTCAAAGTGCTTGTCTCTGATTTTAGTTAATCACTTACTGACACTGGTGTTGTAGATCCCTAGAGTAAGGGTGAGTGTAAAATTCTCTCTCCCATTAGGCAATGAGGGCAGGGGTTGCATTTGCATTTCCCATTTTAAATCCCAGTGCTTGGTACTCCTAAAAACTTTGCAAGATATCACACAGATCCTGGAACTCAGTCTTCTGTTTAAAATCCCTAAAGCCTGTCAATCACACTTGGAATAAAATCCACACTCCTTATTAAGGGGCTCTCAAGATGAATTGATCCTATTTCTTTACTGACAGCTGTTTCTGTTCTTCCTCTCCCTTATAACGTCCCTCTCTTTCTCAAACATGTCAGATTTATTCCTAAAGTCAGAGATTTTGTATTTAGTATTCCTGCCTCCTGGAATATTTCTTACCACATCTTCACACACACTTTTTCCCTTCTCAACTTTTAGGTGTCAACCATAAATTTTATCTATCTAAAGTAATTGGTTGATACCTTGCCCTTTTCCCCATGTATTTTCTCCATCAGGTCAATCTGAAATCTTTTTTTAAAATTTATTTTCTGTCTCCTAGAAGTTGCCTCTAAGCTCCCTGAGAGCAGGTTGCCTTGTTGATAGCTGTATCCTCTGATTCTAGACCCAATCACATTATAGATCATCTGTAAATATTTATTCATTTAAGAGGGAATAAGTTATAAAACTATACTTAAAAGACATTGCTATGAGGTTTAGTCTGTCTTCTGAGTCTTACTTTTTATTGTTGTATGTATTTTGTCGTCAGTATTCCACTTAAAAGTATTTACAATTTTCCTGCTCTAAGTGTTAAATTTTGCATAGCCTTAACTGTTAAAATATTGTGGGACACAGTTCTTTGCAACTACATCCTCCATTCCTGTGGAACAGCTACTCTGCAGACTATTCATTTAAGTTATAAAGTTATGAAGCTTCATATTTGTAATCACAAATTCATGTGGAATAGAGTATATACTCATTTCTTCCTCTACTGTGCTTAATAAGTACTTGAGACAATTTTGCCTACTATAAGGTTTTACCTTCCTTGGTTCTCAAACTGTATTTTCGAGAGAGCTTAGGGTGCCAAACTGTGAAATTTACATTTGTGACCTAATATCATAACTTAACTTTTTTTTTTTTTTCACGTGGAGGGTTTTAACACCCATGGTGTTAAAACTTCAGGCAAATTGTTAACCCAGAGGAGTATCTGGGCAGTACTGGAAGGAATGACATACCCTTACCACTATACTAGGGTTTCTCAACAAAGATACTACAGTATTTCAGGATGGATAATTCTTTTTCTTTTTTCAAGGCACCGTTCTGGTCCTTGTAGGATATTTAACAGCATCCCTGGCTTCTACCCACCAGATGCCAGTATTCCCTTCCCTTCAATTATGACAGCCAGAAGGGTCTCCAGACCTTGCCAAATATGCCATGAGGGGACAAAACCACTATCAGTTCTATACAGATAAGAAATGTCACATGTTGGAATTCTAGAATTATCATTTTTTACAGGGTGGTTTGGTCCTAGAAATGCTGACTCAAAGCCTTTATTCTGGGCTTTCTACTCAATGCCATCCCTCTTTTCCTGGAAGCCATTCCAGAATTTTTATGTACCTGATTCTAGAGCGTTGTTGACTTTCTTTCACTTTATTAGATTTCAAGCATATTTTCACCTGAGTTTTGAATGATAAGGGTAAGGCTGTGGGGCAACTCTAAACACAGCCTAAAACCCTCAGAATAGGAGTGGACCTGAAACCACAGGTATTTCATTGAAAAGTCACTGAGAGAGAAAAACACAAACCTTAAGCTTCATAGAAACAGGATTTCTAAGTAGAAATTGTAGTTTGTAGATAGCTGGGTGATCCTAAAAGAGTTGAAGTTTGCATTTTTCTCTGCAGTTACAAATAATTTCACATGTTCATATTTCAGGACCTCCAGGATATACTGGCTATCCTGGCACCCAGGCTGGCTATCCAGTCCCGCCAGCTGGCTATTCAGGTGCTGGCCCAGTCGGCTTTCCTGTCCCATACCAACCAGTGACTAGTCAGCCAGGCGCACCTGCAGGGGTACCATGGATGCCAGCACCATCACCTCCATTAAACTGTCCACCCGGATTGGAATATTTGACTCAGGTAATTCAATGCATAAAAGACTCATTAAAAACAAAACTGTGCTTCCAGTTTACTTAATGAGATTAACAACTGGCTAATTCACAAAAGTCTGAAATGGTAAAACAACATGTTTTGCTTACAGATTACTCTAATTCTTCTAGGTCAGGTTTACTTTTAAAGCAAAATGAAAATGTCTTAGGAAATTGTATTTTCTATGATCTTGAATATAATCTGCAATAATAGCTAATAGCAAACCTTTATTAAGCTTCCAGGCTTTGTTCCTAAGTATAATTCATGTACTTACTCATTTAAATTCTTTTTTAAAAATTCTGTGATATACAAGTGCTCTAATTATCACCATTTTACAGAAGAAGAAACTGAGGTCCAGAGAAGTTACATAATTTGCTTAACATCAAAATGCAGAGGAATTGGGAATGGCTTTTTACTTCTGGAACCTTAGTTCTGGATCCTGCCCTTTAATCCCAATACTGAATAATTTCCTAGGAGTTGGAAAGAACCATCAAACTCGATTTAGTGTTGATTTTCCGTAAGTGGTACCAAGAAAGGAGTTATTGATTTGTGTATAATATGACCTACCTTTCATTATACTTAAGAAAATTACATTTTTATGTTCCTTTTGTTCTTTGGAAGACCCAATTTTATTAATGCTACCAATAAGAAAAAAAAATTCCTGGATTTTAATGTACTACATGATAGCTTATCTCAGCAATGTGAGATTTAGTATTTGTCTGCCATTAGAAATCTGGTAGGTTAGTTTTCAGTAAATGAATTGTCTCTCTTGCACTGTCTGCACTAATTTAATTTACTACAATGCACTTGGGCAGCCTATAATATAAGAATTTTGCACTGTTGGTGGGAATGTAAATTGATACAGCCACTATGGAGAACAGTATGGAGGTTCCTTAAAAAACTACAAATAGAACTACCATATAACCCAGCAATCCCACTACTGGGCATATACCCTGAGAAAACCATAATTCGAAAAGAGTCATGTACCACAATGTTCATTGCAGCACTATTTACAATAGCCAGTATTTGAAAGCAACCTAAGTGTCCATCAACAGATGAATGGATAAAGAAGATGTGGCACATACATACAATGGAATATTACTCAGCCATGAAAAGAAACAAAATTGAGTTATTTGTAGTGAGGTGGATGGACCTATAGTCTGTCATACAGAGTGAAGTAAGTCAGAAAGAGAAAAACAAATACCGTATGCTAACACATATATATGGAATCTAAAAAAAAAAATATATGGTTCTGACGAACCTAGGGGCAGGACAGGATAAAGACGCAGACGTAGAGAATGGACTTGAGGACACGGGGAGTGGGAAGGTTAAGCTGGGACGAAGTGAGAGAGTGGCATTGACATATACACACTACCAAATGTAAAATAGCTAGCTAGTGGGAAGCAGCTGCATAGCACAGGGAAATCGTCTCGGTGCTTTGTGTCTACCTAGAGGGGTGGGATAGGGAGGATGGGAGGGAGACGCAAGAGGGAGCAGATATGGGGATATATGTATACATATGGCTGCTTCACTTTGTTATATAGCAGAAACTAACACACCATTGTAAAGCAATTATACTCCAATAAAGATGTTTAAAAAAAAAAAAGAATTTTGGTAGCTCCTAAGTTCTCTAAGAAATACCCTAAGCAGATTTTTTTTTTAAATTAGGCCCTTACAAAATATTTGGGGACGTTGTCACCTACTACAAATGATGATATCAAAAGGAAGAAAAAATGTTTAGATTTGTAGAAAAAAGCTCTTTAAATGGATGAAAAGGTCTTAATATTTCTTAGGCCCTCTGGAAGGAACATATTAACTTTAATTTTATATCTAGAAGTAATATAAACAATTATTAAATATTGATAAATGTTGATAATTGATTACATACATTCTTCTAAAATATAAGAACACTAATGTTAATTTGTTTGGCTTAATAACATATGGTTACAGCTTAATTTTTTTTATCATAATAGATAGATCAACTATTGATTCATCAGCAAATTGAACTTCTGGAAGGTATGTATTCATTGTATTTATCATATTTCTAGGAAGAGAGGACATTTATGCAGATAAAGGCATATCACCAACCACAGATATAACACCTTCAGTGATGCTGGATATTAAAACTGGTTATTTACAAATGTCTCTCTTCGTGATAATGAATTGATAAGGATTATCAGCAGCTCATTTCTTGAGTTAGGAGCCAAGTGGTAAAATACTATTATGCTGGACATCTCTCCTCATGATACAGACCCTAACTTAGAAGGAAACCAGTCAAAACTTACTGTTGTTCCCCCTTCTCTCTAGAAATCATTTCAGTGATTCTATCACTTTGCCTAACCTCTGTCCCTTCAACCGTTTTTTCCCCAGTTTGTGATGTCCTTGCAGTTGTCACAGAGCCACATGCAATAGTTCAGTTCCCTTAGTAAATATATTTCCAGAGCAAGTGAACTCTGAATTTGGATGGATGGGAATGTTTTGGAAAATTGCATTACTGCCCACAGTTTCTCTTGGGAGTCCAGAGGAACCCTATAAAACCCTTTTTTCCACAGGCTGTGGATATCACCTTGGGCACAGGGACACTGCACTGGAGGGTGTTGACCAGCCGGCCAAGAGGCCTGACTTCCTAGAATGCCACTGGTGCTCCTTTGAACAGGGCCTGACTCCTACAGCTGTTTCCTTAGGTCCAGTGCTCGTCAGGTGCAAAGTAAACTTAAGAAGCCACTAGATGTTTCAGGACTGCTGCCGGGGGAAAGGGAATCTGGGTAGATTCATGCACTACAGTATCCTCCTTATAGGTATAAAGAGGTCAGTGAAAACTCTAATAGATTTTAGAATATATCTATTAACTCTTTCTTCACATCTTTGCAAAGTTCTTTTCCATTGATAGAAATTATGTGAACTGTGCTACTGTAGAAATACGGTTGATATTTGGTTAGAATATATAATTGTTGCTTATTACACTTAAATTACTTGTAATGTACACTTAGATATTTAGAATGTTCTCATTTTCATTAGTTTGTTTATATTACATTTTCTCTGGAAAGGAACTCTTCATATGATAATTTATATTCTTAACTTTTTTAATGATTCATTTTAGGGAATTTATTCTTGATATTATAAAAAACAAAAAAACAGACACTATACATTATATAGCACTCCATTTATAGTTTTAAGGTTTATAAGTTTTATGTATATATTTGGAAATATATATGTATTAATCATGAAATATAAATTTCAAATTTAGTAGTTATAAATTCTTCAGTTTTTTAAAGAAGGATGTCTAATTTTCTTTTCTTTTTGTCTCCAACTGAAAGTTTATATTTTAACATTATGAGCAGTATAAAGAAATAAAGATTACTCAGTTCATTTTTAGCACCTGGGACTATGACAGGCACTTATACATTTCCCAATTCAAAACTTAATAGACAATAAAGACATAACCATAGAATTCTCTTGTTTTATTTGTTTTCATTTTTTAAGTAACTAGAAGGAAGCTTAGATTGTGTAAGCCCACTGATCTCATTACACAGATAAACAAGCTGAAGAATTTTCAGATTAAGCTACTTAATGAAACAGTTAGGTAATAGATCCCATTTCATGAATCAGTTTAATTTTTTCACATGAAATATTTGACTGGCCGATATTGAGGTAAAGGGTGGTTCTATTAAAGGCAGGGTCAGGGCCTGTCTGAGTCAGAGCAGAGATACTTAAGGGAGGTCATGGTGATAAAATTTGTGAAGAACATCTCTATCTGACTAAAAGTCCATCCACACCAATATTAGAGAGTGATTTTTGTCTCTATGTTTCTTTTAATTGCTCATTATGTTGGTGGCTTCTAATACCCTATGACCCACGTTAATCAGGGCTATGGACAAGTGGCACCATGAATTGCTCCCTCCTGGCTTTAAGCAAGGAGAGGTTTCCAAAGTGTGGTTCAATATGGGAAGCCCTTTGGTAAGATACCACGTGGGTGTCAGATGTCAGCCCATCTGTTTCCCCTGTGAAGAGATTAGCCCCTGCTAAGGTACAGAGTTCACTTAGGATGCCAGTGGCCTGGAATCCTCCGACTTGCAGCCTTGGTTGCCAAGGGCCTTTCCCCTTGTCTAACACCCATTTGCCACTTCTGAACAACCACTGCTGAGCTAAACAAGGGTGCCCTGGGCTGAGGGTGACGTTCTACCTCACCTTGCATTTTCACTCTCTCCCTCTTCACGTGTGCATTAAGAGAAAGCCCTCTCATACCTTCCTCACACAGTGCAGAAAGAGAAGCCATGACTGTGGTTTATAAAACTAAATCTCAAGCCAATTTACTTAATATAATACTATACGGTGCATAAACATAGCAATCTTCCTATATTCCCCTCCATAGCTGAATACATGAACAAGTAGACATTTTCTGCATTCACTTAAAAGGACTGTCGCCATCGGCAGCACTGCACCATCCCTCACAGCAAAGTCTCCCTTTCTGACATGGGTCTATGGAATTAGGAAGATACGAGTTGTTTTCTCTTTCATGTCTCATACAGGAATTCCTAATTTCTTTGTACTTTAATACCCTCTCATCCATTCCCTTTGCCTTTTTTTCTCTGTTTAGATCATCTCTAAACATCTTTCCTTTTCTTCCTCCTGTATTATATGAAGTATCATCTTAAAATGGTATAACTAGATATTGTAGTATCTTAGGATAGACTGATGATTCTTTTAACACAATAGTCATAGTGAATCCCTCTTTTATGTTTTTAGTCTTAACAGGTTTTGAAACTTGTAACAAGTATGAAATTAAGAACAGCCTTGGACAGAGAATTTACTTTGCAGCAGAGGATACTGATTGCTGTACCCGAAATTGCTGTGGGCCTTCTAGGCCTTTTACAATGAGGATTCTTGATAATATGGGCCGAGAAGTCATAACTCTGGACAGACCACTAAGGTGTACCAGCTGTTGTTTTCCCTGCTGCCTGCAGGAGGTCAGTGAGCAATTACCAGGGTAATTTTTACAAATACTTTGCAAAGTAGTTCTGCAAGAATTTTCACCTTATTGGTGAATTTATATAATCAAATGAGATTTAAAGGAAAAGTGGTCCACCAGCTATTGGTTTATGCTTGAGGGTAAATGGTAGGAAGGAAGGCAGGTGGAAAAGAGTGAGCAGTTAGCCCCATGTCCCTGAGCAGTGTGCCCCCCGGGGGTGAGATCAGGGATCTCAGAGACCAGACTTCTTGATCTTCAGGGAGAGCTGAGAACGTAGGTCACCTTGGTCAAGTCCCTCACCTGAAATGACCATGAGGGCCTGGCCAAAGCCAGAGGAGGGCCCAGTAGAGAATATCCTCGAATGCCATCCCAGAGGCAAGTGGACAGAAGAGTGAGGGAAAGAACACATATGTTCAGTTCATCTCATTATTTTAGCCAACCTACAAGGAGCAAACCTAGGAGAGGCCCCCTCTGAGAAATCTCAACTCCTGTATTTTTCAGTTCTCCATTTGAAAAAAACAAGTAATATATTTGAGTCCCTGTAATAGGGGTATGCGAATTGTGAACACCTTCAGCTCCATAAGGACCAGGTGTCTCTTTCATAGTACTTGACAGCCCTCTGATAAAGAACATGGATCTCAGGGGAGACGCCAGGGCACTGAGTGTTTATAGGAAGTTGGCCTTTGCCTGTATCTCCACTGGCCTGAGACCAGAGCTGCCTGGGTCACTCAGTCATCCTTACTGGTAGCTGTGAGAGCAGGGCACACAAAGATACAAGCACATAGAGATTTGATGTCTAATACTGCTCTTATTTTGAAAGGATAACTGAAGTTGTTCATACTGAATTATTTTGTTTTCCATGTCAGTTAGTTTAGATGTAATAATATTCATTGGAATAGCTGAGGGAAAACTGAGTGTGATGGAATATGCTCTATAATTTATAGAGCACCTTAGCATACATTATACAATTGGTCTTAATAAAGAGATCTAGGAAGTCCTCAGTTACAGATAAACATGTTGAGATGCTGTCAAGGTCACCCAGCTAATGTTCAGAGCCAAGATTCCAGGCCCCATTTTCTTTCCATGCTAGCACTATTGCCACTTATATTTGAAAACTGCCCCAGTGATCAGGGCTCTGTCCATACACTTAAGCCACTGTTTTTAAAGGAATTTGAGGAAATAGCTATTAATAATTTAGACATTTTTTATAAGTATGGAAATTTTAAAATATACAAGACCAGTAGAGCAGTGCTTCAGAATGGAGACAGTGCATGCAGCCTCCCCGAGTCTGTGTCTCATCTCTTCCACTTTGCAGCTGGGGAATCTGATACAAGTTAATTAACCTCTCTGTTCCTCAGTTACTTCCTGTATAAACAGGGATAATAGTACCAACGTGGTAAGGATGTGGAGTGAGTTAAGTGGTGCTTAGAACAGTGTCTGACACTTAGAAAGTATTCAGTAAATGAGAGTTCTTATTAGACATTGTTATGATTACAGTTTATATATTCTTTTGCTTTTGTAGATAGAAATCCAGGCTCCTCCTGGTGTACCAGTAGGTTATGTTACTCAGACCTGGCACCCATGCCTGCCAAAGTTTACACTTCAAAATGAGAGGAGAGAGGATGTGCTAAGACTTACTGGTCCATGTATTGTCTGCAGCTGTTGTGCAGATGTTGATTTTGAGGTAAGAGGTGTGATAACGTTTATGGGTTTTGCTTTCCTAGTATAAGAATAACATAAGCTGGGAGGATGTTACAAACATAGTAAATGAATATGTCCTGATATCTCAAGAGGGTCTCAGTGTCCTTCATATTTATCTTTGGTCAGAGAGATGGTTATTGCTCTGATTAAGCATCAGTGTTGATTGTGTTAAATGGAAAAAAGAGAAACAGATTTGTAGTCAAATAAATATAAACAAAGCATCTAACATTGGTGGTTTTTGTGTAGAGGTACTGTACGTTATCCATTTTAAGTGGAACATTAACCTTGTCATCAAAGTCTGATTGCCAAAGCATATGGTTCTTCCTTAGCATGAAACACAGGCTGCCAGTGCTCTAGGCCCTCTTCAAAATCTCCGACATCTTTGAGTTCCTACAAAAAGCCCAGTTATGCAAAGAGAATTTTAACAAATATATGATGTACTACCCAATCATGCTTCTCTATGATCTCTCCTTTATCTTTGTATTAAATTCATTCATTAGAAATCACAATATATCTGTATATTTACTACCTGGAGGAATTGCATCACAGCAGTTTTTCAACAAATGGGGCCCAGACTTATGGCCCAAATTATTTAGTTGCAAATGCTTAAAAGTTGAGAGATTATAAAACTTAATCTTGATACCACGATTCTCTTGTATAAGCATAAAATCTGGTAAACTGGACAATTTCCACAGAAGGGACAAAAATCTAAAACTGAGCAGGACTGCCCCCTTATGATAAATAAGTGGGAACTCTGCCACTGCCCCTGACTTGACAAGGTTTTCCACTATCCAGCTTCATTCTTTTATATTATCTGCCTGTCTTTGCTAGTCATATGATTTTTAATTCCTCTGTTATATAAAGATGGATCACTCCTCTCATTGACTTCAGTGTCTAATGAGGCAGACAGGCAATTCTAAGAAAAGTACATATGATGTAATTAGAGACTTTATAAAGACTCTTACAAAGAATGCATAGTGTGTGGGGGGGATATAAACTATGTATGTTTAAAGATTTTATAGGTTTGTGTATAATAACAGTTCTCTATGTAGGGGTTATCATTCCCATAAAAGATTCAGAAGACTGAAAGGTAATTGTTGTTTCAGGGAATATTAATGGAAGTTTTGCTGACATATATTTTATCTATGTAAAATAAGTAAAAATACTGGTGAAGTAAGTCACACTGGAGTGTGAAGCTCTTATATTTAATGATAAGAAAGTTGGAAATCATTCAGCAACCCTTCTCAGTGGATACCTTAAAGCATCTATTATAGGCAATGAATTAACTTCTCTCCTGTGCATCTAGAATGGTGCTAACTAGATAACATCTTTGAGGGAATTGAGAAAATAGTACCTTGAATCACTTTCTATATACTAGATAATAGAAATTTTGAAAGCAGGAATTATCAGTATGAGGGACCACTATGGAACATGGAAAAGAGTCATTCTAAAGGAAAAAAATAATTCAGAGACATTTATAAGTGTACCCAGTGGTACTGATTCATAGATTTGATGTCAGTGGAGGAAGAAAGAAAATTTAGAAATGATTCTAAAGTCTTATTGGTCTGATGTCTGATGTCTGATGTTTAAGAAGCTGAATGTTTAAGAAGCTAAATGATGATGCCATTGACCAGGGTAAGAATCCTGAAGGAGAAACAGTTAATTTGTGGGAAGCTAATGATTTGTTTTTGAGTCATGTTGATTTTAGGTGTGTAAGGGAAAATTTTAGAGTTTTTGGCATACTGGCATGGCAACTGGCATGGCAGTTGAAGCCATGAGATTATCCCATGGGTGAGTAGAAGAAGGACAAGTAGACTTTGTAACCCTTAGAGATAATGAGGGAATCTGTCTTATTCCAGGGCTATTAGGAGTAGGAAAAAAATATGCCTACATGAAACTGATATCCCAATCTAGCCCCCTCTATGATTTTGAGGTCTGAATTTATAACACCAGTATGGGGCTTCCCTGGTGGTGCAGTGGTTGAGAGTCTGCCTGCCGATGCAGGGGACACAGGTTCGTGCCCCCGTCCGGGAGGATCCCGCGTGCCGCAGAGCGGCTGGGCCCGTAAGCCATGGCCGCTGGGCCTGCGCGTCCGGAGCCTGTGCTCCGCAGCAGGAGAGGCCACAGCAGTGAGAGGCCCACGTACCGCCAAAAAAAACCAAAAACCAAAACAAAACAAAACAAAAATTTATAACACCAGTATGATTCATGAATCTTAAGACATAGAAACTGATCGTGAGTGGTGATACACATGGGAGAATTGAATGCAAAAACATACTAGATGGAGATTGATCACCAAGGTCACCCTCTATCCCTACAGAACAAACCTATCTCCACATGAGCAGATTCAAAAATTAACATACTGTTCTAGGAACTAATCTACCAAAACCAAACCGCATATAATAGAACAGTCTGTTACCAGTCATACAAGAAATACCTAAATAGACATTAAAGAGCCTAACAAAGAAACAAAAAGGGTCATAAGGGGAGGATGAAACAAATAATAAAGGCCAGGAGGATATAAAAACAAGCCAAATAGAACCTCCAGAAATGAGGAACAGTCATTGATAAAACCTCATTTGAAAGGATGAGCTACAGATTAGACACAGGTGAAGAGAGAGTTAGTGAACTGGATCACCCATATTAGGAATATAAAGAGGAGGTTGGTGGGCAAAAGATATAAACTTGAAGGGACATGGAAGCTAGAATAAACTACTGCATATGCCAAAGATGAGTTACAAAAAAAGAGGAGACAGAAATGTTTTGATACAATATTCAAAGAGATACATAGCTAAGAATCTTGCAGACTTGATGCCATTGGTTCTCAGATTCAGAAATTGCAAGGAGTTCTGGTAAGAAAAAGAAATAACACCCAGATACAGCTTAGATAAACTGCAAACTGCAAACTAAAATAGGAAATCTAAAATCATCAAATGGGAGTGGGGAAGATTATTTCTAATACGTAATTCTCTGACCATTAGGGATTATGAACATTTCTCTAAGTTTACTAGCTACTTGTATTTGCTCTTTGAATTATCTTTTAATATTGGTTGCCTGTATTTTCTATTGGGTTGTTTATTTTTTTCTTGTCAATTCATAAATATAGTTTGTGTGTTGAAGACATTGACCCTGCATCTGTATTTCTGTCCTCTGATCTGCAAATATTTTCCACAAATCTACCCCTTTTGTACTTTGTTTTATAAATATATCTCAGTTGGCTGGACAACTGTGTCATCACAATTTATTAAGTAAACTATTCATTTCTTGCTAAGCTGAAATGACATACATTAAATTTCCACAAGCAATTTCTAGATTCATTCTTCTATTGCATTGTTACCACTTTTCTTACAGTAATGCCTTATAATTCAATTATGGTAACAGTGATGTATCCTATATTTAGTCATAGCCACACAGTCACTAATCATTCTGTTTTATCATATTTTCTTGCTATTGTCAGATGTTTCCTTTCATGTGAACCTTAAGATCATTTCATTAAATTTTTCAGAAGTTAGAATCCAATTAGTATTGTATTGTCTATGATTTTTTTTAAATTAATATATTTATGATGCTAAACGTGTCTCATCCCAAAAGTGTAATATATTTTAATTCATTTATATCTAATTTTGTACTCTTCATAAGACCATATAGAACTTCTGTCTCTTTTTTTAAATTTTTGTAAGTAATTTATAGGCATTATCACTACTAATCAGGAATATTTCTATTTGTAGGTACTTATTGTTAATATTGAGAAAAGCTATTTATTTTTGTTTACCTCTTATTCAGCCTTGTGACTATATTCTAGTATTTAATTTGGAAGGCATTTTTGCTATACTTACTTGGTTTATCTAGGTATAAAATCATATAGCAAATGGAAGCTCTTCTAATTTGCCAATTAACTTATTTTCTTTTCCAGCCTACTTCTTACAGCAAAACTGAATAATATTTGCCAATTTTGTGTATACCTACTAAGTTGATGATTTCAATTGAAATAGCAGCAAATGTTTCATAATTTAGAAAGATACTGGCTATTTTTCATAGTATTTTTCTATTCCTGTTTTACCTAGAGCAAGAATCAACATACTTTTTTTTTTTTTTTGGTAAAGGAAGAGATAGAAAACATTTTAGAGTTTTGGGCCATATGGTCATTGTTACAACTACTCAGGTCTGCCATTTTAGCATGAAAGTAGTCATACACAATACACAAATATTGGGTGTAACTGTGTCCAAATAAAACTTACAAAAACAGGGTGCAGACTAAATTTGGCTCATTGACCTTTGCCTGCTGACCCTGACCTAGATTTTTATTAAGAATTGATACTTAACTTTCTAAACAGCAGAGCATCATAACAGTCATGAATATAGACTCTGGAGAAGAACACCTGGGTTTGAAATCCATTTCCATGACTTCTTATTTGTGTGAACTTGGACAAGTGACTCACCTCTCTTTGCTTTGGTTTATTCATATGAAAATTGTGTGTAATAATACTATATATCCTATAGAGAAATTATGAGGAAAAAATTACCTAAGACTTGTAAAGCATTTATATGCCTAGCATATACTAAATGTTATATAAATGCTTAATTAGTAAGTAAATAAAATACCTTTTCAGGACCTATGGATACACTCATATTTTTGAATTATATGATTTTTTTTTTTAGTATTTTGTACTTTATTATAGTATTTTTTATACTGGGCTCTATGTGCTAATGTACTATTTGGATTTTTGTATTTATATTTATGTTGTGAGATGAACCTATAGATTTCTTTTTAGAATACCTTTATCAATTATTTGTATTAAATTTATAGGTTTATAAATTTAATAGTAATATAATACCAGTTTATTACTTCCAGAAGTTGCAATCATTTTATTATGTAGATTTTCTGTTTTTAAAATATTTTCTAGAATTTAGCTAAAAATTATCTAGTCCTGTTGACTTTTCAGGTGTAGATCCTTATTCACTTTTCTGTTCCTTTCCTTTAAAACATTATATGTCTACCTCTTACATAAATTTTTGGTGAATTTTTAAATTTCTTGCTATAGTAATCAAAATGGGGAAGTGTTAATATCTGGTAAGTGTAGTAGTAGGATTATGATGGCTGATTATCTTTTGTATATTTTGTTAAAAATTATTTTTCAAAAATTAAAAATAATTGAATTAAAAAATAAAATGTAAGGTGTTATTACTAGCTTCAAATCCTTACATGACAGCTATGAGCAGACAAAACATGAAGGTGTGCAATAGGGAATTTGTATTAGTTTGTTTTGCCACAAGAGCGTAACAAATAATCCCTAAAGCTCAGTGGCTTAAGAAAACATGCTTATGGGTCTGAAGGTCAAATGATATACCTAGGCTCAGACAGATGGCTCTGATTTAGGCTTCCAGTTGGTCTCAGGTCTGCTCCAGGTATGTTCATCCTGGAGCTTCAGCAACAGCAGCTGCCTGGATCATGCTTTCTAGTGGCTGATCACTGGAGAGCAAGACCAAGGCAGAACCACTCAGCCATGTTTAAGGTCTCTGCTGGTGTCACATCCACTAACACTCCACTGGTCAAACAAGGCACAAGGCCAAGCCTAATTTCAATGTGCAGGAAAGTATACTGGGCTTACAGAGGGAGGGGACTGAAATGACTATTTGATGAACAGTAATCCATGCTATCACAGTTTTTTTCATATTAGAGGTTTCAAGTTTTTAAAGAACTTAACCACCCACATCCAAATAAAATGAGTCAACTGTTTCTAATTTGCCCACATTTATGTAGCTGTCCCAACCTAAGCTAGGTCTTCAAAGGTTGTTGCCAGCACGTGTGGTACCTTGTGCATATTTGAAAAGGACACTTCTCTTCCTGGTTTGACACAACTCTGCCTATATATACCCTGACAAGTGTGGACTACATTCAGCCTCCACATGCCCACTTGGTGGGGTGCATTTCTCTGGCTATAAGCTGTTCAACTCTTTATCATGGCCCTGAGCTTTCCTCAGGCAGAACTGAAAAATTAGAAGAACTTTACTTTGGAGCTTTTTTTGTTCCATACACATTTCCTCTTTTGTTGTTCATCCTCCTCCTGTTGTCGAGTCGTACCCCAACCTTTGACCTGAGGCATCTCATCAAGTTACTATTGGTTACTTAACCTTCACTCAAAACTGCCAGTCCTCTTTACCAGGCTCTTGGCATTTCATGTTTTCCTACTGACAGTGGGTGATAATGGGGCCTCCCATCACCTTTAAAACTCTGCCTATATCAACTCTCTGTGCTTGTGTTAAAGCAGAAGTCAGATAGGAGTTTCACTTACTACCTTCCTGATGGCTTCTAGAAATTTCATCAAAGAAATATTTCCTGCTTAAATTTTATTTTGGCTCAATTCAACTAACTTATTACTGTATGTCTTAATGGAGAATAGAAAATGTTAAATATTTCAGCTAAACTACTTTCATATTCTCTGTACCAAAGAAACAGTTTTTTTAAATGAATCTATAAATGGATATAGGAATCTACATGCATGTAATGAGTGATATAATGTTCATAGTTATGAATGGCGTATAATTTTAATATAATATTTGTTTTATTTTACTCCTACTTGGAAAGCAGCTTTATTATTAGTTTTCTAGAATTCTTTGTCTTTTTTTAAAATTAGATTAAATCTCTTGACGATAAATATGTGGTTGGCAAGATTTCCAAGCAGTGGACTGGCCTTGTGAGAGAGTTATTTACAGATGTCGATAACTTTGGCATCCAGTTCCCTTTAGACCTTGATGTGAAAATGAAAGCTGTGATGCTCGGCGCATGTTTCCTCATTGTAAGTTTATTCTTGCTAATCTGGGGTATAGATGGTTTCTCTAGGATCATTCTGAAATAATTTGGTAAATTTTACATTTTTAAATGACCTTAAATTTGTAGGTTTTATTGAAAGTGGTCCTATTTAATTTTAGCTCTGAAATTCCATTTTCTTCTGCTACTCTGGGTTCACAAATGACTAGCTTCTCTCTGGAGGGTCTATGCAGTTTCACATTGTAACAAGAGGATCTTATATATTAAGGAGAGGCTCTGGTTTTAGTAAAAAAAAAAAAAAAAATTGGTGATTTGGAAAAGAGTCTGAATCTTCCAGTGTGTTTAAATGGAATAAGTCTCAGTGAAACAAAGAGATTTCTGCCTGATTCATTATTAAATTAAACCATCTAATACAGAAATACAAATTGTAGTAAGAATCTACATTCAATCAAGCCTTAGACAGAACTACCAATTAAGAGGAAATATATGAGATACAGCAATGACTTTGAACTTGTCTTCACATTAAATTACCTAGGGAGCTTTTAGTAGTAGGCCATATTCCAGTTTAACTAAATCAGAAGCTCAGAATTAAAAGTTTGTGTAGCTCCTCAGATGATTCCATATACAGCCGATGTCAAGGGCTCCTGGGACAGAGCAGTGGTTTTCAACCTTAGCTGCACAGTAGAAACACCTGGGTAGCTTTCACACTCCCTGTGTCAAGACTATGTACCCAGATCTAGTAAACCAAATCCTGAGGTGGATCCAAGCCTTCAAGCTGTTCGAGCTATCATATGATTCCAAAGCAAGAAAGGTTTGGAGTCACTAGATTAATACCTTAAATATTGGCATATGGATGCAATCAGAAAAAAAATAAAAAGTAAAAGAACATACAGAAAAAGGATCCAGTTACTTCAACAAATACATATCAGGAAAATAAAATAAAAATAAAATAAAAAGAGAGAAACATCAGCTTAATGTAGTTTGTAGACCATGTTTGGAAACTGATTTAAACAAACCAATATAAAAAGACATTTACAAGACACTCAGGGAAATGTGAACATTGGCAATTTGATGATATTAATGAATTAAAAAAATATGATGTTTTTTAAAAAAATATGATGTTTTTTAAAAAAATATGATGTTATTGTGGTTATACAAAAACAGTCCATTTTCTTCAAGGGCACATACTGAAGTATTTCGGTATAAAATGATATGGTATCACAGATTTGCTTTTAAATAATGGGGGTGAGGGAAAAGGGACACAGCGGATGGAGTAACTGGTGAACCAAGCTGGGTGAGTGGTCATTGGGACTTTATTTATACTATTCTATCTACTTTGGGACAGGCTTAGTATTTTCTATATAAACTTTTAAATATAACCTTTTAAATAAACTTTTAAATATAACCACAGTTCTATCTAAAAACTATGTTTTCAGTAAGTGTTTATTTCACATGAGAAGAAAATTTTAACCTTAACTTGGGGAACTGTTTAACCAAAGGTTTACACAGCATAACCAAAGATACGGTGTGTACAGGGTGGAGAGAGTAGTCTGGGGTGTTTGGATAGGTGAGAAATGGGATAGGGGTGGTGGTGGTGCGGTTATTAGGAAGTGAATATGGGGTAGATTGGGCAGTCTTCCCAATCTTATAGACCTTGGGAAGATACTGAAAATTGTTTAGTTAACTGGTTAATTTTAAGCTATGCATAAATAAAAGAGTTATAAACCCAAATTTTAGAAAGATAAATCCTGGTGACTGTGTACCAAATGGATTGAAGAGAGGTAAAATTGTAATAGTGCAATTGCAAGTGAATGGTGATAAAGATTCAATTATTTCTTTGTAAAGAGAAAAAGGAAAATGATAGATGTGAGAGAGGTACAATCCACAGGACCTGACAGAAGTTGTAGGGGAGAGGGTCTGGTTAGAAATTGATGGAGTAAGACAAGCTGAGGAACACAGTGGACAACAAGTTTGGAAGAGAAATCATAAAACTGGGCCAAAAAATTCTAAGATGTTATTCTAACTCTAAGATGGCTGTCATTCTCCAGAAACAATCTAAAAATTGTACATGGAACTCCAGTCACAACACAAGTTATATTACTAGAGAAGGAGTACAAAAAGTTGAGGAACAAAGATTGAAAGAGGAACATTCTAAGAGGCATTAAAAAAGTGGAATTTAGAGAAATTACCAGAGGATTAATTAAGTTCATACAGGTATCAATAAGTGAAAAGAATTACAGGATTTAATTGCCATTAAAATGGAAAGCTGAAGCTATCAACCTTTCCCAGATCTACCTATTAGTTGATTTTTCTTGTTTAGCAGATACGTTATTGTGTTTCATCAGATCCCTTAGCATTTATGCATCTGAGAGCTGATCTCTGTTTTGTTGCTGAAAACCCATTTCCGTATTTTGTTTTTATCTAGGACTTCATGTTTTTTGAAACGACTAGAAATGAATAGAGAGCAGGAGTGTGGTAATGCATTCATTGACATCTCCTCAGAAAATCTGAAGTCCCTATATCGATTGGGACTATGTAAAAGAAGAACTGGTGGATTTTTCTCTTTATGTAAATGACTTATTATAGCATATGTGAATTACACTGTGATGCCTGAAGCTCCAGATATATGATTTTACTTTTCAAATTAAAGAGTTTATTTTTAATATCACTTACTTATAAATGTTTTTACACATTTTCTTTTATACATTTCCTGTTTCATTGTGTATTTTGGAGAAAGGATATAGAAATTTTTACATTTAAACATAACTTCCTATGATTAATTACTTTGAACTACAGTCTCTGCTTTATTTTCAATTTGTATCGCAAAATTAATTGAAGACTTTTTAAAGTAATTTTAATATAAACTTACACATTATTTTATTAAATCTAGTTACAATTTATTTCATATGTAACAACTGTTATTTTGCAAATACCGTATATTCAAAAGAATTCAAAATGAACATAATTTCAGTGTTTTTTTAAAATTACATTCAAATAATACTCAATATTCTTATGTCAAGGGAAAGTAAAATCATTTTTTTGATCAGAAAATCACACTATATTTAACTTCTCCTGTAAGCTAATCTGCAACTATAAATAACATTTTCATTTTGACAAGACTATAAATTACCAATTTTTGATAACGATTTTTCGTGAAAAAAGAATGATTCTGTCCCCAAGAAAGACACATTTAAAGACTCACTCACTCTAAAACTGGGATATTGTTATAAGTTTTGAAGTAATTATTTATATATGGAATGGTTAGCTCCTGTTCTGTATTCTGTCATTCATGGAACATAATAGTTTTCAGATCACTCAGGTGTTAATTAAATAGAACATATATATTCTGAGTATAAATGCCTACAATGGTCTATTAGATTATTTTTACCAACAATCAAATAACTAAAATAAAAAATGGCTGATATATTTCTTTGCATATTTGATTTTTGTTTTTAAACAAACTGTGAACAGTTAACTCACATGATATTCTGAACTTTACACATTTACCTTCCCTTTTGAATCTCCTTTAAAAGAGCAAAAGCATAGGATAATCTTTAGCAAAATATATACCTGTGCTGGAAACTTAAGTTTTCTTCCTGTCAGAAAGTTAAAGGAATTTTTATACCCTGTTTTGTAGGGAAAACTGAATCAAGTGAGAGGAGATGTCCAACCCACAGTTTACCTCATGGAAAGGAAAAGTGTGTTTAGGAAATAAGAACTTTGGGGAGAGATTCCCTTTCATCCTCAGCAGAACTCCAACACCATCAGCTCCTAATGTTGAGAACACTGGGATGGCAGGAAGCTGCAGAAAAGGTGATGTCCAGACCACCTTTCATTAGCCTAAATAATGCACCAGATGGCAGATTCCTATGATGACGTGTAACCGAGGCATTCACATTCAGTTTATAGTTGGTACAGACAGCATGCCAGGTAAGGCGAGGTACTTGCACAGCTGGACCTAGTGGCATTAGCTATGCCAGTTAGAGAAGGGAGGGTCTTCCAAGCCCGCTGTCAGGTACCACAACCAACCCAAAATGAGGCTAAGAGACTGACATTATCCCTGTGACAGCTACATCTTGCTTTCACTTCCCCCTCCTCCTCCCAATCTCCCCTACTCCTACTCCTTCTTTGCATAGGACTCAAGATCTCTGGTTAAGCAAAGTAAAACTGCAACTTATCTGAACAGCTCCTTCCTTCTTCAACTATGCAAAGAAGGTCTGAGCAGAAACCCACACACTATCAGCAGAATCTATTTAAGTTCAAATACTAGAAAAATGTGCTCTCATTAAATATTTACAAAGAAAAGACTCATCATACATGGAAAATTAGAAATTTAAGTGAGAAAAATATCAGGACTTGAAACAAATGTCTTCATTTGTAATCTCAATGAGATTTGAGGAAATGTTGCATATTTATTTCTGGAACAGGCAGTAGAGAAAAAGGAACATTCTGGGCTTTCCTGGTGGCGCAGTGGCTGAGAGTCCGCCTGCCGATGCAGGGGACACGGGTTTGTGCCCCGGTCCGGGAAGATCCCACATGCCACGCAGCGGCTGGGCCCGTGAGCCATGGCCGCTGAGCCTGCACGTCCGGAGCCTGTGCTCCGCAACGGGAGAGGCCACAACGGTGAGAGGCCCGCGAAAAAAAAAAAAAGGAACATTCTGATGATGCGAAATTTTAATAAAGTCGAAAAGTATGATAACCACACTTTAAAGTATGATGGTGGCACTGGTATAGTCGATTGATTTAGGTAGAAAAATAACACAATAAGATAAAAGAGATTTTTTAAAATTCTCCCAGAAGTCAGATAAACACAAAGTATAGAGAGGAAAAGGTGATTCCTGAGGAACAGATACATTCACTTCATGTTATGCCCAACAGAAATTCCACAAGCAGAAATTAGATGAGGTCAAGAGAATATTTCCAAACAGGCTGTCATCGCTAGGTGAATGGATTTATCACATACCAGACAAAATTAATGAAAATGACCCATTTCTTTGTTACTTTTGAAGAATAATTTCACCATATACAGAATTCTGGGTGGTTGCGTTTTTTCTCTCACTCTAAATATTTCACTCCACTCTCCTCTTGCTTGCGTGGTTTCCAAACAGAAGTCGGGTATTATCTTTGTTCTTCTATAGGTATGGTGCTTTTTCCTCTGTCTCCTTTCACAATTTTTTTTTATCTTTGATTTTATGTAGCTTGAAAATAATATGCTAGCGTAGGGTTTTTCACTTTTTTCCTGCCTCATGTTTGCTAAGCTTTCTGAACCTGTGGCTAGGTGCCTGACAATATGAGGAAATTCTCAGTCATTATTGTTTCAAACATTTCTTCTGTTTGTTCCTCTCTTTCTCTTCCTTCTGGTATTCACATTACATTTATGTTGCACGTTTGTATTTGTCCCATAGTCCCTGAATATTCTGTTCTGTTTTTTTTCAGTTTTTGTTCTATTTGCTTTTCAGTTTTGGAGGTTTCTATTGAGACATCCTCCTCAGAGATTCTTTCTTCAGTTGTGTCTAGCCTACTAATAAGCTCATCAAAGGCATTCTCCATTTCTGTCACAATGTTTTTTATCTATAGCATTTCCTTTTGGTTCCTTCTTAGGATTTCCATCACTTTGTTACATTGCCCATCTATTTTTGCATGCTATTTTATCCCTTAGAGACCTTAGCATATTAATCACGGTTGTTTTAAATTCCCAGTCTGGTAATTCCAACACCCCTTCCATGTCTATTTCTGATGCCTGTCTCTTCAAATTGTGTGGGTTTGGCGGGGGGGGGGGGGGGGTTGTTTTTTATTTATTTATTTATTTATTTATTTTGCGGTACGCGGGCCTCTCACTGCTGTGGCCTCTCCCGTTGCGGAGCACAGGCTCCAGACGCGCAGGCTCAGCGGCCATGGCTCACGGGCCTAGCCGCTCCGCCGCATGTGGGATTTCCCGGACCAGGGCACGAACCCATGTCCCCTGCATCGGCAGGCAGACTCTCAACCACTGCGCCACTAGGGAAGCCCTCAAATTGTGTTTTTTGACTTTTGGTATTCCCTGTAATTTTTTCCTGATAACTGGGCATGATATATGGAATAAAAGGAATGCTGTAAATAGGGCTTTTCATAATGTAGTGGTGAGATGCAGGGGAGTGGGAAGTGTTCTGTACTCTGATGATTACATCTCAGTCTTTTACTGAGCTTTCCCTTCTGGACTGGGAACTACACAGGTGTTTTTTCAGTATTTTTTCCTCCTCTCTTTGATGGAACAGGATGGCTATAGTGGGCTGGAGTTGGGTATTTCCCTTCTATCACATGTAAGGCTAGAGCTGACCGGAGTTGGGTTATTTCCTTTCCACCAGGTCATTTAGGCTGTGGGTAAGTACTTTTTCCTGAGGGCAGACCTTGTTAAGAACAGAGTGCTCTGGTGTGTTTCAAAATGATACCTTTTCCCCTCCCACGCAGGAAGCACAAGGGGATTTTATCTTTTTAATTCACTGTGAGAACTTGATTGAGCTTCTGAGGGAGAATCTCACAAAATTGTGTCCCCCATCTCCCCACACCCACCAATGACAGGGTCCTTGTAGAGTTTCTAACTCACTGACTTGTGCACACTGAGTGTCAGTACATTAATACATTTTCCTTTTCTGGCACTGGTTCTGCAGTGGTTTCCGCTCCTGAGCCTTAGCTCCAGTAAGCCGTGACTCCCTGTGTTCACCTGTCTCTCCAACCTTGGGGACAGCAGTTGGCCTTGTATCCTCACTTCTGTTGCAGATCCTAGAAGAGCTGTTAACTTTTCAGTCAGTTCAGCTTTTTACTTGTTAGGATGGAGAGCGACTTCCAAGCTCCTTACCTGTGGAACTAGAGTCAGAAGTGGCTCTTCATTTTTTTAATGTCAAAATTGTTGCTACATCAGAATTCTCTGATTTTCGTTCAGTCTGTATTTCTTCTTTTCATACCATAAATAAAATGGTAATTTTATTATGAATATGAGCACATTTTACCCTATATTATAGCTATGTATCTTCTGTTTATGATTTATTTTCTTTACTACAGTGTGTACTCCTTCTGGGCAGACTCTGCCTCAAAATCATTTTTGTACCTATCCCCAGTGATGCCAAAACATTGTGACTTGCATATAGTTAATTTCAATAAATGTTTCTCTTCTTGTTGTGGAACAAATGAAAATTTTAAACAGATACATGTAACATCTCAGACTTGACTGAAAATCATGAAAAATTTTGAAATTGAGAGATACCAACATTTCATGTAAAAGGAGAACAGGAGTTTATTTAATGACAAACCCAAGAAACCTCCAAAAAAACTACAGTTTTTAAGGATGAACTGACATAAATATAATGTGCACAACAAGATTGGTAGCTATGGCACTGGATGTGTCTATAATCCTCATCCTGGGTGTTATAAATACTATAATAATACTATAATAAGAGTATCCAAACTCTTAGAACTCTGGCACCTGAGAAAATATGATTAAAAGGATGAAGAGTGTGGAAACCATGTTCTTTGAAGAATGACTAATGGTATACAGCCTCAAGAAGGGAAAATGTGGGTGCTGAACTATGGAAGTGGGATAAGTTTATTCTTAACTGCTCTGTAATGCCCCAGATTTCTCAGCTATAAAACTGATACAATAATTGTATAACCCTCATAGAGTTGTTGTGAGAGTTAAGTCACTACATGTTAAGCTCTTAAAATAGTTCCTGGCACACTGTAAACACTATAAAAATGTTAGCTACTATTACCACTATTATTCCTCCAAAGCGTTGAACAAGGACCAATGATATACATAGACAGATTTTTCTTTGTATAAGAAAGTGCTTCATCATAATTAGAATTTTCCAACCTCTCAAAATAGTGAAACAGTTCAACTTTCAACTTAAATGCTTCTAGGTCAGAAACTTAGAGTATTTTAGTCTTGGGAAGAAGTCAGACTACACAACCTCCCAGACTCTATGTAGGGACTACTGATGACCTGAATGCAGCTGTAACCATAAGTGACAAGTGCCTTGGAAAGTCACTAGTGAGCACTCTGCATGTGTTTGCAAGATGGTCTGGAGCATTCCATGTTCCCCTCCCGGCGCTGAGCTGCAATTACTTATGCTTTCAGTCAGCAATGTCTTCATACTGGTATGTTTTCATGGTGAGATTTATGACCATATGAACAGAACACTAAAATTAGGATTCTTTAGACATAACGAACAATGAGGGTATGGGTTTAAGAGAAAGCTAGAAGGAAAAAATAAGGCATTGACAAGGTGTCTACTTCATGACTCTAAAATACACTCTAAAGTACACCTTTTTTATAGAGGCTAAGCAAAGGCATCAGTTGGAGAATATGCCATTGAAAGCATAATGTCCCTAATCTGCCTGGAGTTCTCTGATCATCCAGGAGATAGCCAACTAGAGTACCTAACAGTATTTTATTTCTACCTAGAAAATCCACAGTCATGTAGAGGAGAGGCTATGTGCTGGTGTGTGTGTGTGTGTGCACGCGTGTGCGTATTGGGGTTACTAGAAAGAACTATGAACAGAATATGTTCTTTTTCCATATTACTCATTCTGTTGTTAAAAAGGATAACACGAGAGACTCCAGGATTCAATTCAGCACTAAAAAAGTGAGCCCTAATTCTTCATAAAGGAAATAGTTCATGTCATAAGCTCAGTAATTACACTGAAGTCATTAATTCCACTTACGTTACCCTAAATTCTGCTGTCTCAAACCATTCAGTTATTTGCACATGGAAAGATGTCAAATAAGTTCTCTCCCATCCTACCCTTGGCAAACACCATAATGAAAATAATAATCAAGTCATATTTAATATGGGCATTACACATATGATAACAATGCCATCTTAAAGCAGTGGTAAGAAGTCAACTACTTTTAAGATGACATTAGGATAATCAGAAAATATTTGAAAAAAGAAAGAAAAAGTTAAAATCCTTGTATGTGTCACATAGAAAAGTAAATATCAGATGAAAAACAAAATACAAAAAACAAAACTTTATAAAAAGAGTAGAAAAACCAAAAGAGTTTACTTTTTTATAATCACTCTTTTGATGAAGGTGTCCCAACAAAAAACTCAGGAAAATACTGAAAATTTTTAATTTTATATTTAGAATCTTATATTGTTGACACAAAATGCCCTAAATTAAAAGCAAAAAGTTTAAAGATAATATTGGTATCAATGAGCTATTTAAATTTCCCAGAAATCTATAAAAGTTAAATACAAGTCAAAATAAATAAACAGGAAATATATGATAACAATCATTAAGTATCCAGTGTATTTACAAATAAACATTCAATCTCACTAGCAATCAGAATCATAAAGACTGAATTTTGGTTCTTGAAAGAAAATCCTGTACATATTATTTCAAGCAGAAGTTGTAAAAGAAGTTGTCTTCTTTTCCATGTGTCAGCAATGGTTGTTTTTTATACTTTTAAAGTATCTTAACTGTCTGCTTTTCCAAAATTATAATGACTTTTGAAAACTTGAAATTTTCAAACAACATTAAAAGCCTTATTAAATTACAATACATTTACAACTTCAAACCTCTAAAGATGTAGCTATTTTAGAAGGCTAAACTTCTCATATTGAAAAAGAAACAAAAATACTAACTTGCACACATTTTTTAAATTACCGAGTTTAAAATGGTAATATACGTTACATATAGTCATTATAGACATACAACTTATGCGTCCCTGCCACTAGACTGCACTACTTTCAGTCAAGAACAGAGTCCCTTTCAATTTTTATTCTCTAGTGCAAAGCACGGTACCTGATATGATAGAAGAAGCCTGATAAATATCAGTATTTGCCAAATGAAAGTCAATCTGACTCAGAATGAAAGCCTCTGACTCAAAATATATGTGCCAAATTTCCATTATACTTATTCCCTATAAATATAAATGGAATAAATAGCACAGATAGATTTATTTGGATTATGTAATAGTGGATATATATATTTTGTAATCCTCATCTGATTGTGAATACCTATGGATAAATTCTGGTATTATGATAGAGCTACATCTATTAGTAGTTATATATGTATTATCTCAAGTTAAGTCTTCAGAACTCAATTTAATACAGAAAGGCAATCTGGAAAATTCCTAGACTGTTATGCCAGTTTAACTATAGTTAGTATGTTTGCTATCAACTGATTTCTAAAGCACAGTAACAACAAAATATAAATTAACAAGTAAATAAATATAAGAAATGTGTTCATGTTTGTTTTCTACAATGGCCAGTTTTAATGAACTCAATAAACAAATTAAGAAAACCCAGAGGGTACTAAACAGAAACAGATTACAATTAAAAAGCAAGCCGATTTCACACATAAATTTCCCAAATCTTTTAGATTTCTAACTGGTGGAAATGAAAAGCATCTCTCAATTGTAAATATGATATTTTCAACCATAAACAAAGATTGCAAATAGTATAATTTAAATTATAGATAAGGAATGTGGCTGCTTAGTGCATTGTGTTCATCTTTCCAAGGTGAAAATTCACCTCCTACTTTGTCTAGTCAGCTGTACTTCTTCTCACTAATATAAACTGTTCATTTAATTTGGCAAACTTTATTCTACAAACATGGCATTGAGAAATGAAAAAGGGTGAGAAAGAAAGAACCTATCAGCAATAAATCCAAGCACATTTTCTACCCCTGGTAGATAATAATGATGATAATACTTAACAGATACTGAGCATTTAGTATGTATTAGACGTGTACTAAGACTATATATTAACTTATTTGACTCTAATATTTTTATAATATTATCTCCACTTTAGAGATGAGACAGCAGATGAGGAAAGTGTGCAGAGTGGTGGAGGTACCACACAGCATCTTTGTAGACTTTACAATTGAGACAGCACTGAGTCAGTTAAGCTCACACCTCATACTACTTGTACATGAACAACCAGTGAACGTTAAGAAGTTTGATATGTCATGACCCACTGACCAAGTGGTTCAGTAAACGTAGCTTGCAGTACATACATCTATACATATTTGTGCATGAGTGTGTACTCATGTATGTATGGGATCTTCAACTCATGTATGTATGGGATCTTCAACTTTTTTTTTTGAGAATGAGGGTGGAGAAGCACTGATGATGCCATCTAGTTGCTGGGGCAATTACAGAGATTAAGGCATCCACTGAATAATCTGCTCTTATCCTTTCTTCTCCTTTCCTGTGTGACGTGCCCCATGTGACTAAAGAAAAGGCAAAGCAGCTGTGCTGAGATGGTAGACGTTTATCTCATATTGAAATTATTTTCCCTGACTGATTTTATGAAAGGGGGTTTCTTTTATATTTTGTTGCACATGAGCTTATCAAATAAACACATCCCAAAACCCAATTAAATCAAGAATTTTATATGTTGGAATCATGGCTACTTTCCTCAGTAAAACAAGGGAAAAGTTGAACTGGTAAGTCTCATAAATGGATATATTTGAGCCAAGAAGGAACATACAATGTTTAAGAATGTTGGCCCTGGAAGGTGTACTGCCTGGCTTCAATTCTATCAGCTGTGGTCTCTATAAACATCCATTACCTGTCAAATCGTGATAAAATTCAACTAAAACAGGGCTACCCTGGTGGTGCAGTGGTTAAGAATCTGCCTGCCAATGCAGGGGACACGGGTTTGATCCCTGGTCCGGGAAGATCCCACGTGCCGCAGAGCAACTAAGCCCGTGCACCACAACTACTGACCCTGTGCTCTAGAGCCCACAAGCCACAACTACTGAAGCCCACGTGCCTAGAGCCCGTGCTCCGCAACAAGAGAAGCCACCGCAATGAGAAGCCTGCACACCACAATGAAGAGTAGCCCCCATTCACCGCAACTAGAGAAAGCCCGCGTGCAGCAACGAAGACCCAACACAGCCAAAAATAAATAAAATTAAATTTAAAAAAATTAAAAAAAACACTTAACTAAAACACAGTGAATTAAATTTTTATAATCAATATAGCATTCAAATCAAGTTCTGGCATGCAGTAAGTGCTTAACTGCTATTTTACTTACAAAAATATGCAAACTCTTTCCTTTACAGCATTTCTAATCTCTTAACCTTTGTAAGGGCTCTGACTGTTCACTAAGCTGGATCCAAGAACCTACTACGTCTGGGGACTTATAAGAGTGAGACATAGGTAGAAAACTATGAAGTTCATATTATTTCTATTTGTGTCTGCTATTACCATTCCACAGTTATCCTGAAATAATTAAAGTCTAAACCCTGAAAGAGAATCTGTGAATTTACTTTGCTATCTAGTTGATACCTAAGATTCAATATCATATATTTACAACTCACTTTTTTAATAAAATAACTGCACTGCATTTTTTTCATTTTGGAGCCCATAGATGACATCTTTCATATATGGATTTAAATTAACATTTACATCAAAGAACTCTTTAGAAATACTGCCAATGAAATATGAGGTTTATTGGGAAACCAATTTTAAATACTTTTTCAACAGTCCACTAGTTTCCCTGTATCCTGTCTTTGTATGTAGTCTGCATACCAAAAAATGATTATCAAAGTACAACTGCCTACAAATTTCAAATATTTAACATATCTGTAATTGTAATTAATCCTGATTAAATACATCACATGATGCACAATACAAATATGAACATACATCCACAATATTCAGTATAATCAAAAAAGAATAGGAGAATTCAAATAAAAAAACCCAGCAGGAGCTTCAAGATGAGTAAGAAGAGTAAGACGTGGAAATCACCTTACTCCCCACAGATACATCAGAAATACATCTACATGTGGAACTGCTCCTATACAACACCTACTGAACGTTGGCAGAAGACCTCAGACCTCCCAAAAGGCAAGAAACTCCCCACGTACCTGGATAGGGCAAAAGAAAAAGGAAAAAACAGAGACAAAGAATAGGGATGGGACCTGCACCAGTGGGAAGGAGGAAAAGTTTCCACACACTAGAAAGACCCTTCCCGGGCGGAGATGGGGGGTGGCGGAGGGGGGAAACTTCCGAGCCACGAAGGAGAGCCCAGCAACAGGGGTGTGGAGGGCAAAGTGGAGACATTCCCGCACAGAGGATTGGCACCGACCAGCACTCACCCGCCCGAGAGGCTTGTCTGCTCACCCGCCGGGGCGGGCGGGGCTGGGAGCAGAGGCTCCGGCTTTGGAGGTCGGATCGCAGGGAGAGGACTGGGGTTGGCTGCGTGAACACAGCCTGAAGGGGCTAGTGCGCCACGGCTAGCCGGGAGGGAGTCCGGGAAAAAGTCTGGAACTGCTGAAGAGGCAAGAGACTTTTTCTTCCCTCTTTGTGTCCTGGTGCACGAGGAGAGGGGATTAAGAGCCCCGCTTAAAGGAGCTCCAGAGACGGGCACGAGCCACGGCTAACAGTGCGGACCCCAGAGACGGGCATAAGACGCTAAGGCTGCTGCTGCCGCCACCAAGAAGCCTGTGTGCGAGCACAGGTCACTCTCCACACCTCCCCTCCCGGGAGCCTGTGCAGCCCGCCACTGCCAGGGTCCCGTGATCCAGGGACAACTTCCCCGGGAGAACACACAGCGCACCTTAGGCTGGTGCAACGTCATGCTGGCCTCTGCCGCCGCAGGCTCACCCTGCACTGCGTACCCCTCCCTCCCCCCGGCCTGAGTGAGCCAGAGCCCCCGAAATAACTGCAGCTCCTTTAACCCCGTCCTGTCTGACCGAAGAACAGATGCCCTCAGGCGACCTACACGCAGAGGCGGGGCCAAATCCAAAGCTGAATCCCAGGAGCTGTGCGAACAAAGAAAAGAAAGGGAAATCTCTCCCAGCAGCCTCAGGAGCAGCGGATTAAATCTCCACAGCCAACTGGATGTAGCCTGGATCTGTGGAACACCTGAATAGACAACGAATCATCCCAAACTGAGGAGGTGGACTTCGGGAGCAATGATACATATATGTATTTTTTCCCTTTTTCTCTTTTTGTGCATGTGTATTTGTATGATTCTGTGTGTGATTTTGTCTGTGTGGCTTGGCTTTTACTTTAAAGTTCTGTCCGTCTTTTTTTTTCTTTTTTCTTTTTTTTTCTTAATATAGTTTTCAGCACTTGTTATCATTGGTGGATTTGTTTTTTGTTTTGGTTGTTCTCTTCTTTCTTTCATTCTTTTTTATTACTTTAAAAATATTTTAATTATTATTTTTTGTTTTTTATTTTAATAACGTTTTTATTTCATTTTATTTTATTTTACCTTTTTCCTTCTTTCTTTCTTTTTTTCTCTCTTTTATTCTGAGCCGTGTGGATGAAAGGCTCTTGGTGCTCCAGCCAGGCATAGGGCTGTGTCTCTGAGGTGGGAGAGCCAAGTTCAGGATATTGGTCCACCAGAGACCTCCCAGCTCCATGTAATACCAAATGCTGAAAACCTCCCAGAGATCTTCATCTCAATGCCAAGACCCAGCTCCACTCAACGACCAGCAAGCTACAGTGCTGGACACCCTATGCCAAACAACTAGCAAGACAGGAACACACCTGTTAGGAGAGACGCTGCCTAAAATCATAATAAGGTCACAGACAACCCAAAACACACCACCAGATGTGTACCTGCCCACCAGAAAGACAATATCCAGCCTCATCCACCAAAAGACAGACAATAGTTGCCTCCACCAGGAAGCCTACACAACCCCCTGAACCAAACTTAGCCACTGGAGGCAGACACCAAAAACAATGGGAACGGCGAACCTGCAGCCTGAGAAAAGGAAACATCAAACACAGTAAGTTAAGCAAAATGAGAAGACAAAGAAAAACACAGCAGATGAAGGAAGAAGGTAAAAACGCACCAGACCTAACAAATGAAGAGGAAATAGGCAGTCTACCTGAAAAAGAATTCAGAATAATGATAATAAAAAGAATTCAGAATAATGATAATAAAGACAATCGAAAATCTTGGAAATAGAATGGAGAAAATACAAGAAACGTTTAACAAGGACCTAGAAGAACTAAAGAGCAAACAAACAATCATGAATAACATGATAAATGAATTCAAAAATTCTCTAGAAGGGATCAATAGCAGAATAACTGAGGCAGAAGAACGGATAAGTGACCTGGAAAATAAAATACTGGAAATAACTACTGCAGAGTAGAATAAAGAAAAAAGAATAAAAAGAATTGAGGACAGTCTCAGAGACCTCTGTGACAATATTAAATGCACCAACATTTGAATTCTAGGGGTCCCAGAAGAAGAAGAGAAAAAGAAAGGAACTGAGAAAATATTTGAAGAAATTATAGTTGAAAACTTCCCTAATATGGGAAAGGAAATAGTTAATCAAGCCCAGGAAGCACAGAGAGTCCCATACAGGATAAATCCAAGGAGAAACACGCCAAGACATATATTAATCAAACTATTAAAAATTAAATATAAAGAAAAAATATTAAAAGCAGCAAGGGAAAAAGAACAAAAAACATACAAGGGAATCCCCATAAGGTTAACAGCTGATCTTTCAGCAGAAACTCTGCAAGCCAGAAGGGAGTGGCAGGACATATTTAAAGTGACGAAAGTGAAAAAGCTACAACAAGATTACTCTACCCAGCAAGGATCTCATTCAGCTTTGACGGAGAAATTAAAACTTTTACAGACAAGCGAAAGCTAAGAGAATTCAGCACAACAAAACCAGCTCTACAACAAATGATAAAGGAACTTCTCTAGGCAGGAAACACAAGAGAAGGAAAAGACCTACGATAACAAACCAAAAACAATTAAGAAAATGATAATAGGAACATACATATCGATAATTACCTTAAATGTAAATGGATTAAATGCTCCAACCAAAAGACATAGACTGGCTGAATGGATACAAAAACAAGACCTGTATATATGCTGTCTACAAGAGACCCACTTCAGACCTAGGGACACATACAGACTGAAAGTGAGGGGATGGAAAAAGATATTCCATGAAAATGGAAATCAAAAGAATGCTGGAGTAGCAATTCTCATATCTGACAAAATAGACTTTAAAACAAAGACTATTACAAGAGACAAAGAAGGACACTACATAATGATCAAGGGATCAATTCAAGAAGATATAACAATTGTAAATATTTATGCACCCAACATAGGAGCACCTCAATACATAAGGCAAATACTAACAGCCATAAAAGGGGAAATTGACAGTAACAAATTCATAGTAGGGGACTTTAACACCCCACTTTCACCAATGGACAAATCATCCAAAATGAAAATAAATAAGGAAACACAAGTTTTAAATGATACATTAAACAACATGGACTTAATTGATATTTATAGGACATTCCATCCAAATACAACAGAATACACTTTCTTCTCAAGTGCTCATGGAACATTCTCCAGGATAGATCATATCTTGGGTCACAAATCAAGCTTTGGTAAATTTAAGAAAATCAAAATCATATCAACTACCTTTTCTGACCACAACACTATGAGACTAGATATCAATTACAGGAAAAAATATGTAAAAAATACAAACACATGGAGGCTAAACGATACACTACTAAATAACCAAGAGACCACTGAAGAAGTCAAAGAGGAAATCAAGAAATGCCTAGTAACAAATGACAATGAAAACACAATGACCCAAAACCTGTGGGATGCAGGAAAAGCAGTTCTAAGAGAGAAGTTTATAGCAATACAATCCTACCTTAAGAAAAAAGAAACATCTCAAATAAACAACCTAACCTTACACCTAAAGCAACTTGAGAAAGAAGAACAAAAAAACCCCAAAGTTAGAAGAAGGAAAGAAATCATAAAGATCAGACCAGAAATAAATGAAAAAGAAATGAAGGAAACAATAGAAAAGATCAATAAAACTAAAAGCTGGTTCTTTGAGAAGATAAACAAAATTGATAAACCATTAGCCAGACTCATCAAGAAAAAAAGGGAGAAGACTCAAATCAACAGAATTAGAAATGATAAAGGAGAAGTAACAACTGACACTGCAGAAATACAAAGGATCAGGAGAGCCTACTATAAGCAACTCTATGCCAATAAAATGGACAACATGGAACAAATGGACAAATTCTTAGAGAAGCACAAACTTCCAAGACCGAACCAGGAAGAAACAGAAAGTATGAACAGACCAATCACAAGCACTGAAGTTGAAAGTGTGATTAAATATCTTCCAACAAACAAAAAAGCCCAGAACCAGATGGCTTCACAGGTGAGTTCTATCAAACATTTTGAGAAGAGCTAAAACCTATCCTTCTCAAACTCTTCCAAAATATAGCAGAGGGAGGAACACTCCCAAACTCATTCTATGAGGCCACCATCACCCTGATACCAAAACCAGACAAAGATGTCACAAAAAAAAGAAAACTACAGACCAATATCACTGATGAACATAGATGCAAAAATCCTCAACAAAATACTAGCAAACAGAATCCAACAGCACATTAAAAGGATCATACACCATGATCAATTGGGGCTTATTCCAGGAATGCAAGGATTCTTCAATATCAATCAATCAATGTGATATACCATATTAACAAATTGAAGGATAAAAACCATATGATCATCTCAATAGATGCAGAGAAAGTTTTTGACAAAATTCAACACCCATTTATGATAAAAACCCTCAAGAAACTAAGCATGGAAGGAACTTACCTCAACATAAGAAAGGCCATATATGACAAACCCACAGCCAACATCGTCCTCAATGGTGAAAAACTGAAACCATTTCCACTAAGATCTGGAACAGGATAAGGTTGCCCACTCTCACCACTATTATTCAACATACTTTTGGAAGTTTTAGCCACAGCAATCAGAGAAGAAAAAGAAATAAAAGGAATCCAAATCGGAAAAGAAGAAGTAAAGCTGTCACTGTTTGCAGATGACATGATACTATACATAGAGAATCCTAAAGATGCTACCAGAAAACTACTAGAGCTAATCAATGAATCTGGTAAAGTAGCAGGATACAAATAATGCACAGAAATCTCTGGCATTCCTATATACTAATGATGAAAAATCTGAAAGTGAAATTAAGAAAAAACTTCCATTTACCATTGCAACAAAAAGAATAAAATACCTAGGTATAAACTTACCTAAGGAGACAAAAGACCTGTATGCAGAAAATTATAAGACACTGATGAAAGAAATAAATGATACAAACAAATGGAGAAATAGATATACGATGTTCTTGGATTGGAAGAATCAACATTGTGAAAATGACTCTACTGCCTAAAGCAATCTACAGATTCAATGCAATCCCTATCAAACTACCACTGGCATTTTCACAGAACTAGAACAAAAAATTTCACAATTTGTATGGAAACACAAAAGACCCCGCATAGAAAAAGCAATCTTGAGAAAGAAACACAGAGCTGGAGGAAGTCAGGGTCCCTGACTTCAGACTATACTACAAAGCTACAGTAATCAAGACAGTATGATACTGGCACAGAAACAGAAATATTGAATCAATGGAACAGGATAGAAAGCCCAGAGATAAATCCACGCACATATGGTCACCTTATCTTTGATAAAGGAGGCAAGAATAAACAGTGGAGAAAAGATAGCCTCTTCAATATGTGGTGCTGGGAAAACTGGACAGCTACATGTAAAAGAATGAAAGTAGAACACTCCCTAACACCATACACAAAAATAAACTCAAAATGGATTAAAGACCTAAATGTAAGGCCAGACACCATCAAACTCTTAGAGGAAAACATAGGCAGAACACTCTATGACATAAATCACAGCAAGATCTTTTTTGATCCACCTCCTAGAGAAATGGAAATAAAAACAAAAATAAACAAATGCGACCTAATGAAACTTAAAAGCTTTTGCATAGCAAAGGAAACCATGAACAAGACCAAAAGACAGCCTTCAGAATGGGAGAAAATATTTTCAAATGAAGCAACTGACAAAGGATTAATTTCCAAAATTTACAGGCAGCTCATGCAGCTCAATATCAAAAAAACAAACAACCCAATCCAAACATGGGCAGAAGACCTAAATAAAAATTTCTCTAAAGAAGATATACAGATTACCAACAAACACATGAAAGAATGCTCAACATCATTAATCATTAGAGAAATGCAAATCAAAACTACAATGAGATATCATCTCACACCAGTCAGAATGGCCATCATCAAAAAATCTACAAACAATAAATGCTGGAGAGGGTGTGGAGAAAAGGGAACACTTTTGCACTGTTGGTGGGAATATAAATTGATATAGCCTCTATGGAGAACAGTATGGAGGTTCCTGAAAAAACTAAAAATAGAACTACCATACGACCCAGCAATACCACTACTCGGCATATACCCTGGGAAAACCCTAATTCAAAAAGAGCCATGTACCACAATGTTCACTGCAGCACTATTTACAATAGCCAGGACATGGAAGCAAACTAAGTGTCCATCAACAGACGAATGGATAAAGAAGATGTGGCACATAAATACAATGGAATATTTCTCAGCCATAAAAAGAAATGAAATTGAGTTATTTGTAGTGAGGTGGATGGACATAGATTCTGTCATACAGAGTGAAGTAATTCAGAAAGAGAAACACAAATACCATATGCTAACACATATATGTGGAATCTAAAAAAAAAAAAAAATGGTCATGAAGAACCCAGTGGCAAGACGGGAATAAAGACGTAGACCTACAAGAGAACAGAGTTGAGGACACGCGGAGGGGGAAGGGTAAGTTGGGACAAAGTGAGAGAGTGGTAGTGTACAAAGGGACGTATATACACTACCAAATGTAAAATAGATAGCTAGTGGGAAGCAGTCGCATAGCACAGGGAGATCAGCTCAGTGCTTTGTGACCAGCTAGAAGGGTGAGAGGGAGACGAAAGAGGGAGGAGATATGGGGATATATGTAAATGTGTAACTGATTCACTTTGTTATAAAACATAAACTAACACACTATTGTAAAGCAATTATACTCCAATAAAAATGTTAAAAAAAAAAACAAAGATTCCAGATCCAAGTGAGATGGTGTAAGCACATGGTGTAAGCACACTTTCAGATTAAAGGAATCTGAAAATGTAATAGTAGAAGGCAGATTATGTTAAGACCTCCAAAAAGCTTTTGTTTATATGCATTGTATCTAGTGATATTTACGAGAATTAGAAATTTAAACTGAGATATTGTTAAAACACAGACTCACACTCCAATAGCTGTCAGAGCAGTGATGTCATCACCAAATATCACAAACCTCTGGAAACTCCCACTGTACACTCATAGAAGAGTGAAAAAAGCAAATAACATCTTAATGATATAGTAAATAGTTCTGACCACATTTTGAGAACGCCTGCTCTATGTGCAATGAATGAAGAATATTGTTTTGAGGCACATATGAAATATTCACCAAAATCTACAACAAAGGATCTTTTGACAAATATTTTTAAAACTAATTTCACATTAAAAAAATAATGAAAAAGAACAAAGCAGAACAAAACCAAGAACACAAAACAGAATACATTAACAAAGAGCTATAAAAATGTTTGGAAAATAAAAGACGTTTCTAAGAAATAAGGACACATGTCTATTTTGTGTTTTCTTCTGCCTTGGTTCTTAGCACTTTACTTTCTTAAGTCTCTCCATTCACATAGGGTTAAAAGAATACCAGATTCATGCTTTGTCAATACCTTTTTACACATGTGCTTACATTGCTACTGAGGAAGACCTCACTGTAAAAATTTAGGTACTTATATTTAAGGAACTCTTTATATCAAGCTTACCCATTTTTTTTTTTAACAAATTCAACACTTACAAGGCCATATCTTGGGTAATGAAGGTGACCCACATAAGCACTCAAATGCCCTTGCACAGTCTCAGCATTCCAGAAAGAAAGCCTATTTGTTCAATTTCTTGTTATCCGAGGAAGACTCTGAAAAAGACAAATGGTTCAACAGTTACCAAGGTACATCTGTGAGAAGTTATCAGATATTACACCTATTAAAAATGATCAACTTATCATGATCCATCTAGAGTAATATTTTTGAAACCTGTAGGAAAAATATTATGTAGATTACCTTTGATTTTACATGGCAGCATTAATTTCTAATGTTTAAAAGACTTTTCAGCAAAAATAATTTTCCTTACCTGGCTTAAAATATGTCAGGGGTAGAGAAGTTTCAATACTCAAATGACATGTTATATATTTTCAAAGAAATTTTTAGTTCAATAGAAAATATATAAACTTTAGTTTTAGAACATATAAACAAGTATAACATATGGTAGAACACAAAATGGGTTTGAGCAATATTAAAATGTGATGTTAATTTTCAACTTTAAAATATCTTATGATATTTTAGGTCTGGCCATGATCTGAACCCAGGAGAAAGGACAGTCTCTTCAGTAAGTGATGTTAGGAAAACTGGATATCCATATGCAAAAGGATGAAACTGAACTCTATTATACCATACACAAAATTCAACTCAAAATGGATTAAAGACTTAAACACAAAATCTGAAACCATAAAACTCCTAAAGAAAATATAGGGGAAAATCTTGAGGTTGGTCCTGGCAAAGACCTCTTGGCTGTGACACCAAAAGAACAGGCAACAAAAGCAAAAATACACAAGTGGGACTATGTCAAACTAAAAAGCTACTGCACAGCAAAGGAAACCATTAAAAACATGAAAAAACTTAGAGAATAGGGAAAAAATATTTGTAAGCTGTGTAGCTGAAAGGGTTGATATCCAAAATATACAAAGTACAGCTCAATAGCACCAAAAAAAAAAAAAAAGAATGTGCAAATGGACTGAATAGACACCTTTCTAAAAAAGACATACAAATGGCCAAAAGACACATGAAAAGTTGCTCAACATCACTATTATCAGGGAGATACAAGTCAAAACCGCAATGAGCTATCATCTCACACAAGTTAGGATGTTTATAATCAAAAAAAGCAAAAGATAACAAGTGTTGGTAAGGATGTGGAGAAAAGGGAACATCTGTACACTGTTCATGGAATGTAACCTGGTGCAGCCACTATAAACAACAGTATGGAAGTTCCTCAAAATACTAAAAATAGAACTACCATATGATCCAGCAATTCCACTCCTGGCTGTATATCCATAGAAAACAAAATCAGGATCTTGAAAAGTATATGTACTCACATGTTTACTGTAACACTATTCACAATAGTCAAGACATGTAAGCACCTAAATGTCCATCAATTGACATATTGATAAAGAAAAACTTACTGAATTGTTACTTTTAAGTGGTATAAGTTGGAATATGAGTAGTCAGATGACAGACTATGTTCATCTAAACTACAGATATATAGATATTAATTATAATAAGTGAGATGACACGAGGAATCCAAATGTAAAATCAAACTCACACAAACAAGAGATCTTATCCAGTATCAAGCTTTACTAGAATTTTTCAAGATATAAGTAGTCTGGGCTTCCCTGGTGGCGCAGTGGTTGGGAGTCCACCTGCCAGTGCAGGGGACGCGGGTTCGTGCCCCAGTCCGGGAGGATCCCACGTGCCGCAGAGCGGCTGGGCTCGTGAGCCATGGCCGCTGAGCCTGTGCGTCCAGAGCCTGTGCTCCGCAATGGGAGAGGCCACAACGGTGAGAGGTCCGCGTACCGCAAAAAAAAAAAAAAAGATATAAATAGTCTATTTGCCACACAGAGGTGAAGCTTCAGGAGGAGGCCCAGGAACACTGACAGAACTCCTTGGGTCCTATCTTTCCATTTCAGGACACACTCTGGCCAAAATTAATGTAACAGATTGCTAAATAATTTATGTACCTACATTACTTAACAGAAGGGAGTTATTTTGGTCTGAAACATCTCCATTTTATACCCAGACAGTTAAACAACTCATTTGACATTTTCCAGGGAGAAGTGCTCCCTAAATCCACAGATTCTAGATTTGCTCACAGTATAAACCCTAGACAAGACAGCTCCATCCTATTATAAGCATAAACGGATAAAATCTTTCCTACTAGCAAATACTTTTAGTTCCTTAGCCAGGAGATCGGTCGTTAGTATTTTTACATGAAGATTTGACCAGGTCACATTTTTTCTTGAGGGCCAAGATGGTAAAGTGAAAGACTAAATCATAGAATTGCTACTTACATTTTTCCATCCCAGACTTATTATGAAGCAGTCAAAGATAAATATTAGCACCTTTGATCTTGCTGAATTATAAAAAACTTTTAGACATACTCCCAAAATAGTGGTTTGGGGATTTTTTAAATTATTGACTTTTATTAAAGCATTTTATTTTTTATTACTTTGTCATTGTTTATAAAGAACAAAGAGTGATCTATATTTTAATCAAACAATCCTCAAATAATTATTCAAGCACCCCAGCATTTATTTTGTAGAGACTGAAAAATCTTTTTATATGTTGGAGACCAACTGAAGAAGCTTTGCTCTTACTTACTGAAGTCTGATCTAAATAATATGTGAACCAAAGCACCTCACAAATTATCCATTTTTCAGTTTCTAATTTTTCAAAAAGGTTCATTTTAATTTCATTAGAGTTCTTCTCTAGATTAAGAATCCAAAATTTTTTTGTTACAATAGTGTAAGAAAAATGATAACATTTCTAATTTCATTGTATACAGTTAAGATAGGCCCTCTGAACTTCTACCGAACTGGGTTGTTAGTAGGAGAAGTCGTCATAATAATAATAGTAGTCAAAAGGACACATATACCCCAATGTTCACTGCAGCACTATCTACAATAGCCAGGACACGGAAACTACCTAAATGTCTAATGACAGATGAATGGATAAAGATGTGGTACATACACACAATGGAATATTACTCAGCCATAAAGAGGAATGAAATTGGGTTATTTGTAGAGATGTGGATGGACTCAGAGTCTGTCATACAGAGTGAAGTAAGCCAGAAAGAGAAAAACAAATATCGTGTATTAACACATATATGTGGAATCTAGAAAAATGTTACAGGCGAACCTACACCTACAGAAATAGAGACATAGACGTAGAGAACAGACATGTGGACACAGTGGGGGAATAGGAGTGTGGAACGAATTGGGAGATTAGGATTAACATATATACACTACCATGCGTAAAATAGCTAGTGGGAACATGCTATAAAACACAGGAAGTTCAGCTCGGTGCCTAGATGAGTGGGATGGCAGGTGGGGTGGGAGGGAGGTCCAAGAGGGAGGGGATACAGGTATATATATGGCTGATTCACTTCATTGTACAGCAGAAACTAATACAACATTGTAAAACAATTACACTCCAATAAAAAAAAGATAGTAGTCACGGAAACTGTAGCCATAACAGAAGAAGTAATTTGTTGCCATTTCCAAATCTACAAATGTGGATTATTATCTCTCTTACTCTCCAGTTAGCTGTGTCAAACACTGGAGTCTGAGGTGAGCCTTTGAAAGTGGGTGAGAAGGGATAACTGAAGCGTGTCTCCTAAATCTGTGTGTTCTGTGTTACAGTTCACGAGAACACTTTTTTAAATGAAATGGTCCATCTCTTCTGTGAAGACGTGTAGACAATTTGTGAGAAAGCACTCACTATTATTTTGCAAAGAATGGATCAACTCATTATTATATTAGGACACAATGCTCTTATTTTGAGAGATTGTTCCATATCCCAATTCACTAAGCCAAATTCTATGGTTATCCAAGTTCTCAATTCTTCTCCAAAGAATGGATTCTAAATTTTCACAAACTCTAATTCAAAATAGGACTCTCCACAACACACCACACAGAAAACTTCTGGTATCATTTGGAGTTACAGCAGATTTGTGTCTATTTATTATCTATGATGCCAAAGTTAAACCCTGAAAAAAGCAGCAGCACTTTTTCAAATCTGAAAGCTTAAAGTAAATATTTCTTATAGGCACAACAAATGGTAAAGTTTAACTTGAATGACCCTGAGAGGCTGGCCTCCCAGGGAGTCAGTGAGCCTTGCAGAACTTCCAGTAGAGGACTGAGAGGGAATCAGGACTGGTCCACATGACAAAACAGGTGTAAATGCAACGATACACCCCACCCAGTCATGCCAGGGCAATAACTGGTGCTACCTCAACCAGGAGTAGTGAATAGAGTAATGGGGTGGAGAATCAAGGATATGACACATTTCACTGCTTATCAGCATCAGATTATATTCAGGAATGACAATGAAAAGCACAACTGGTATGTCATGGGACCAAAGTGATCATAATAAATGCTGAAGTAGTTAGAATTCTAAAGAGTGAAATCCTACTTTCTTCACACTGATACCATCTACCTACCATGCTTCAGATTGTAGATAAGACTGTAAATAATGTCTTCTGACTGGTGATCTCCCTTCCCTTCTGGAACTGGGGAAGAGAAGGGCACAATGAATTAGACATTGTTGTTAACCAGAAGGTATGTGTGAGCACTGTTTCCTTGTCATTAGGTACAAACAAAAGGACATGACCCTGTAACCTGAGCAGCAGGACTAGACCACCACAGCCACAACTTCTTTTACTTCCTGTATCTTGTGCCTCGTTTGACCACCTCTCATTCAAAGTCGCTCCCATCTGAGTTTCAGAACCATCACACTTCTGTTTTACAAATTTCTTCTTGCCCTCCCTTTCAATCTTCTTTAGGCAATAGATGAAGAACCAGTGCTCTTTACCTACCAGTTGTCTCTACTTTGATGTCCCACAGGCATCTTAAATTCATTAATTTAACTGGACTTTACCCCGAATCTCATCCTGTGATCCCTCTCTACATGTGTGCATTGCCACCCATGCAACTGCTCAGCTGGAAACCTTCTTAAAATAATCGTCTTCCCTTCCCCTCTCCCAAATCTGTTTACTCACCAAACACCATGTTTCTTCTACTCCAATTTCTTTCCCTCTTCCTCCTCCTCCTTCTTCATCTCTGAACGCCCCTCTCCCCTTCTAAATTTACTAAACAATACCTAGCTTTTTAGGATTACATTATTTTGCGTCTGGGATTGTCACTAAATGATTTCCCAGCTGCTGTTTTACAAATCATCCTGCACCCCGTCACTAATTTAGTTTTTCTAAAGCAAGAGTCTAATAGTGTCTTTCTCACACCAGGAAGTATATCATTCTTCAATCCATCCTCCAAAATAAAATCCAATCTCTCCAGCGTAGTGTATGGCCTTTTATAAATGTTGCCTGCCCAACTTTTCCAAGAGTGATTACGTCGGATAGTGGTAGCTACGATTAGAAAATTTCAATGGTTTTTCCCAATAGCATTGTATTTCTCTACTAAAAACTATCAAAGTGGGTTTCTGATCTGTAGGCAGCTTTTATCCACATGGTTTCAGGACCACAATAACCTGTTTTGTAGTTCTTTTCTTCTTCACATCTCACCTGCATCAAGCCAACTGCAATGGAGGGTGGGGGGAACAGCATGATGAAGGCTCATCTACTTCTGAGAACCTTGGCCTGGAGGTAACATATTTGATTCATCTCACGTCTGTTGCCAGAAATTCACTCACATGGTCTCATCTAGATACAAGGAACTGTAGTTCTAAGCTAGACCTCCAATTCTCAACAACAATTCTATACCATGGAAGAAGGAACACAGCTGATGTTAGTTACCATACAATTTAGATTTGACCAACAGAATATGAGAAGTGAAATAAGTGAAATAGTTAGAGTGAAAGTGAAATAAGTTAGAGAAGGCAAATACTGTATGATCTCACTTATCTGTGGAATCTGAAAGAAACTAAACTCAGAGAACAGATTGGTGGTTGCCATACGTATGGGGGTAGTGGGTTGGAGAAGGTGGTGAAAAGGTACAAACTTTCAGTTATAAGATAAACAAATATCCTAGGGACATAATGTACAGCATGGTGACCATAATTAACAGTACTATATAGTGTATTTGAAAGTTACTAAGAGAGTAGATCTTAAAATTTCTCACACAAGAAAAAAAATTTTGAATGTATGTATGGTAAGGATATTAACTAAACTTGTGGTATTCATTTCACATATACACAGATATCAAATCATAATGTTGTACACCTAAAATCAATACAATGGTCTATGCCAATTACATCTCAATAAAAATAATTCAAAGTATCATCTTAAAAATTACTTATATATACATTATTATTTATAAAATTATTGAGTTTGTTTAGTTTTTTGAATCTAAGTTTTCTCTGGAAAGGAGCTCTTTAATGTTTGATAGTTTGTATTCTGAATTTTTTTAACATTTTATTCTAAGGTATATTTCATTGAGATTATAAAACTCAAAAGACCAGATATGACACATTTTACAGAATTCTTAGATTAAAAAGTTTATATTGATGTGTGAAAACACATATCTTTGGCATGAAATGTAAAGTAACAAATTTACAAGTTGTTAAGTTTCAGTTTTTAAAATAGATGTCTTTAATTTTCTTTTTTTCTCAAATAGAAAGTCTATATCATATTTTAACATTGAGTAGTATAAAGTGATAAAGTTTACTCAGTTTATTTTTAGCATCTGAGACTAAGACAAGCACTTATTTATAGCTGTCCCCAGTTCAAAATTTAATACACAAGAAAGATATAACTATAGAATTCTTATATTTGTTTTCATTTTTTTCAGTAATTAGAAGGAAACTTAGAGATTGTGTAAAAACATTGATCTCATTTTAGAGATGAACAAACTAAAGACTTTTGAGATTAAGGTACTTAATGAAATCAGCTAGATAATAGATTCTATCTCATGAATCAGTTTGATTTTTTTCTCATTAGACATTTGACTGGGAGATAGAGAGGTCAAGGATGGTTCTTTTAAGGCAAAGCCCAGGGCCCGTCTGAGTAAAAAACATTTAAAGGAGGTCACGGTGATAGAACTTGTGAACGATATTCCTATTTGACTAAATCCATCGACACAGATATTTAAAAGTGATTTTTGTCTCCACGTGTTTCTTTTTGCTCATTATTTTCATGGCTTCTGATATCCTATGACCCATGTTAATGAGGGCTGTGGACTCGTGAATTGGTCCCTCCTGGCTTTAAGCAAGGAGAGGTTTCCAAAGTGTGGTTCAATATGGGAAGCCCTAAGATACCACGTGGGTGTCAGATGTCAGCACATCTCTGTTTCCCCCGTGAAGAGGTTAGCCCCTGCTAAGGTACAGAGTTCACTTAGGATGCCAGTGGTCTAGATATCCTCTGACCTGCAGCCTTGGTTGCCAAGGGCCTTTCCCCTTGTCTAACACCCATTTCCCACTGCTGAACAACCACTGCTGAGCTAAACAAGGGTGCCCTGGGCCCAGGGTGACGTTCTACCTCACCTTGCATTTTCACTCTCTCCCTCTTCACATGTGTGCATTGAGAGAAAGCCCTCTCACACCTTCCTCACACAGTGCAGAAAGAGAAGCCATGACTGTGGTTTATAAAACTAAATCTCAAGCCAATTTACTTAATATAATACTATATGGTGCATAAACATAGCAATCATCCTATATTCCCCTCCATAGTTGAATACATGAACAAGTAGACATTTTCTGCATTCACTTAAAAGGACTGTTGCCATCAGCAGCACTGCACCATCCTTCACAGCAAAGTCTCCCTTTCTGATACAGGTCTATGGAATTAGGAAGATACAAGTTGTTTTCTCTTCCAAGTCTTACATAGATGCTCTTAATTTCTCAGTACTGTAATACCATTTCCTCCTTTTTTTCTTTGCCTATTTTTCTCTGTCAAGATCATCTCTAAACACCTTTCCTTTTCTATCTATTCGGTAAATATAATCTAAAGTAATGTCCAAAAATATGTAAGTCTAAAATATTTAGATTCTAGATAGTTTTAACATACTGGTGATTACGGTTTCCTCTTCTATGTTCTTAGTCATAATAAGTTATGAAACCAATAACAAAGATGAAATTAAGAACAGCCTTGGACAGAGGATATACTATGCAGCAGAGGATACTGCTTTGTGCACCCGATTTTGCTATGGATCTTATAGGCCTTTTATCATGAGGATTCATGACCTTAAGGGCCAAGAAGTCATAACTCTGAAGAGACCACTAAGGTATACCAGCTGTTGTTTTCCCTGCTGCCTGCAGGAGGTCGGTGAGCAATTACCCGGGTACTTTGTAAAGTAGTTCAGTAAGAATTTTTACCCTATCATTGAATTTATATAATCAAATAGATTTAAAGGAAAAGTGATCCACCAGCTATTGGTTTATGCTTGAGGATAAATTGTAGGAAGAAAGGCAGGTGGAAAAGAGTGAGCAGTTAGCCCCATGTCCCTGAGCAGTGTGCCCTCCGGGGGTGAGATCTTAGATCCTTGAGCTCCATGAAGACCAGGTGTCTCTTTCATAGTACTTGACAGCCCTCTGATAGAGAACATGGATCTCAGGGGAGACGCCAGGGCACAGAGTGTTTATAGGAAGTCGGCATTTGCCTATATCTCCATTGGCCTGAGACCAGTGCTGCCTAGGTCACTCAGTCATCCATACAGGTAGCTGTGAGAGCAGAGCACACAGACATACAAGCACATAGAGATTTGATGTCCAATACTGCACTTATTTTGAAAGGATAACTGACCTTATTCATACTAAATTTTGTTTTCCATGTCACTTGCTTTAGAGTAGGTGAGGAAAAACTGAGAGTTGGATGGAATATTCTCTACAACTTATAGAGCACATTAGCATACATTATACATTTGGTCTTAAAAAATAGACCTAAGAAGTCCTTATTTACAGAGGAACATGCTGAGATGCTCTCCAGGTCATCCAGCTAAGGTGCAGAGCCAAGATTCCAGGCCCCATTTTCTTTTCATCCTAGCACAATTGCCATTAATATTTGAAAATTGCCCCAGTGATCAGAGCTCTGTCCATACATCTAAACCACTGTTTTTAAAGGAGTTTAAGAAAAGAGTTTTTAATAATTTAGATATTTTTCATAAGTATGAATAAAAGAGAAAATTTTTAAATATAGGAGGCCAGTAGAGCAGTACTTCAGAGTGGAGACTGTGTATGCAGTTTGTGTCTCTTCCCTTCCACTTTGCAGCTGTGGAATCTTAACACAAATTAATTTACCTCTCTGTTCCTCTATAAATAGGAATAATAGTACCAACCTGCTAAGAATGTATTATGAATTAAGTGGTGCATAGAACACTGTTTTGCACTTAGAAAATGAGCAAAGGATCCAAATAGACATTAAAGAAATGTTTTTTTCAAAGAAAACATACAAATGGCCAAAAGATATATATGAAAAGCTGCTCAAAATCACTAATGATCAGAAAAATGAAAATCAAAACCACAATGACATATCACATCACACCTGTTAGAATGTCTGTTATCACAAAGACAAGACATATGTTGGCAAGGATGTAGAAAAAAAGGGAACTTCTGTACACTTTTGGTGGGAATGTAAGTTGGTATAGCCATTATGGAAAAAAGTATCAAGTCTCCTCAGATAATTAACAATAGAACTACCATATGAGCCAGCAATCCAACATTTCAGTATATATCCTAAGGAAATAAAAACAGGTTTCAAAGAAGTTTCTGCACTCATGTGTTTATTGAACGCTTATTTAGTAGCCACAATATGGAAACATCCTTAGTGTCTATTGACTGATGATTGGATAAAGAAAATGTGAGATGTGTATGGATATATATAAATAACTTTATATATGTGTGTGTATATATAAATGCATGTATATATATACACACATAAAATATTATTCAGCCAAAAAACAGAAGAAAATCTTGCCATTTGTGACAATATACATGCACCTGAAAGCATTATGCTCACTGAAATAAGCCAGATAAAAAAGACAAATACCGTATGGTATCACGTATAAGTCGAATCTGAAAAAAAAATGTCTAACTCATAGATACAGAGAGTATAATGGTAATTGCCAGGGGCTGGGTGGTGGGAGAATTGGGGTATGCTAGTCAAACACTCCAAACTTTCAGTGATAAGATGAATAAGTTCTGAGGATCTAATGTGCAGCATGGGGACTACAGTTAATAATACTATACTGTATACTTGAAATTTGCTAAGAGATAGATCTCATGTGTTCGTACCAAAAAAAAAAAAAGTTACCTATATGCCGTGATGGTTGTTTCATTTAACTTAAATGTGGTAATCTTTCTACAATGTGTATGTATACCAGGTCATCACATTGTACACTTTAAACATACTACAATTTTGTATGTCAACTGTACCTCAGTAAAGATGGGAGAAAAGAATATGACTAATTGAAAAACAAGTATTCAGTAAATGAGAGCTATTATCAGACATTGTTATGATGATGATGATGATTACATATTACCTGTACTCTTTTGTTTTTGTAGATAGAAATCTATGCTCCTCCTGGTATACCAATAGGTTATGTTACTCAGACCTGGCACCCATATCTGCCAAAGTTTACACTTCAAACTGAGAATAAAAAGGATGTTCTAAGAATTATAGGCCCATATTTTGTGTGCAACACTTGTGGAAATGTTGAATTTAAGGTAAGAGATGTGATATATTTATAGGATGTGCTTTCCTAATATAAGGAGAATATAATTTTGTAGGATGTTATAAATATATTAAATAAATATTTTTAAACTGATATCTCAAGAGGAAGATAATGTGCTCATGTTTTTAACTTTGATCAGAGGTAGTTATTGCTCTGATTAAATGTCAGTGTTGATTATATTAAAAGGGAAAAAGAGAAGCGGAGCCTTATAGTCAAAAAAAACATAAGCAAAGCATCTAACATTTAAATATGGTGGGTTTTGTATGGACGCACTGGATATTATCATTTTAAAAACAACATTAACCTTGTCACTAAATCTGAATGCCAAAGCACATGGTATTTCCTTAGTCTGAAACACAGACTGCCAGACAGACCCTCTTCAGAAGCTCTGACATCTTTGAATTCCTATGAAAAGCTCACTTACACAAAGAGAATTTTAAGAAAAATGGTGTAAGACATACGGTGCAATTATGCTTCTCTATGGCCCTGGTCTTTGCATTAATTGAGTCACTGTAAATCACAATATATCTGTGTATTTACTACATGAAGAAATTCTATCACAGCAGTTTTCCAGCAGGTGGTCTAGCTTTATAGCCTTTATATTATTTAGATGCAAACGTATAAAGTTTGGGTGCCTTATAACTTAATCTTAATATAATGATTCTATTAGAAAATCATAAAATCTGTTCAATTACATCCACATTTCCACAGAAGGGACAAAAATCTCCTAACACTGAGCAGGACTGTCCCCTTATGATAAGATGTGGGAACTCTGCCACTGTCCCCTAACTGCCTAAGATTTTCCACTATCCAGCATCTTTCTTTTACATTATCTGCCTAGCTTCCCTAGTAGTTTTCAATTCCTGTGTTAGACTGGTTATTTAAAGATGAATCACTTCACATGGACTTCCTAGTCTAATGAGAGAGATGGGCAAACCTACGAAAACAACAACTAGTATTGTATAAAGAGACTTTATAAAGGCTCTTTTAAAGAGATACATATAATGTGTGTGTGATATATATGTAAATGGACTTTATAGAAGTATATATAATATCAGTTCTCCATGTAGAGGATGGTATGTCTGTCAAAGATTCAGAGCAGTGGAAAGATAATTATTCATTCAAGGAACAGTATTAACAGAAGTTTAGCTGGCAGATAGTTTATTTGGTGGAGATAAGTGAAAACACAGAATACATTTTGAAACTCTGATATTTAATGCTGAGAAATTTAGATTTCATCCAGCAATCCTTCCCAATGAATGCCTTAAAACATACATTATATGTAATGAATTAACTTCTCTCCTGTACTTCTAGAATGGTGCTAACTAGGTATTCTTTCAGATAATTCAGAAATAGTCACTTGAATCAATTTCTGATGGAAAGCTCGACACCTTAAGGCTGGATTTATCAGTATGAGGGACCACTATGGAACAGAGACTCCATCATGGTATCAATGGTCTGTGAAAGTTGAAGTAGAAAGGGATAAGAGCCTGAACATGAAGGAGCAGGTGTTATTCTAAAGGAGAAAATAATTCAGAGATATTTTATAAGGAACTGAGTGAAACTGATTCATAGATTTGATGTCATTTGAGGAAGAAAAAAATTTGGAGATGATTCTGATGTCTCATGTTTGAGAAGCTGAATGAATAATGATCCACTGGCCAAGTTAAGAACATTGGAGGAGGGCTTCCCTGGTGGCACAGTGGTTAAGAATCTGCCTGCCAATGCAGAGGACACAGGTTCGAGCCCTGGTCCAGGAAGATCCCACATGCCACGGAGCAACTAAGCCCGTGAGCTAAAACTACTGAGCCTGCCCTCTAGAGCCCACGAGCCACAACTACTGACCCCGTGTGCCACAACTACTGAAGCCCACGTGGCTAGAGCCCATGCTCCACAAGGGAAGCCACTGCAATGAGAAGCCTGCGCACTGCAATAAAGAGTAGCCCCTGCTTGCTGCAAACAGAGAAAAGGCCATGCACAGCAATGAAGACCCAGTGCAGCCAAAAATAAAATAAATAAAATATTTTTTTTTAAAAAAAAGAACATTGGAGGAGAAACAGTTGATCTGTGGGAAGCTAATGATTTGTATTTGTGTCATGTTCAATTTTAGGTATGTAGAGGAAAAGGTTGGGAAGTTTTCAGCATACAGATGGTAGTTAAACCCATGAGAAGATTATCCCAAGAATGAGTAGAAGAAAGCCAAGTAGACTTTCTGTCCCATGGAGATGATAGGCAAATCTGTCTTCTTCCAGGACTCTTGGTGGGGGAAAAAATATGCCTACATGAAACTGAAACCAATCCAGCACGCTCTGTGACTTTGAAGTCTGAATACATACCTCCATTTTAGTTCAGGAATCTCAAAACATAGAAATTGACCTGGAGTGGTGATACAGATGTCAGGATCGGATGCAAAGCACACTAAAAGATTTTCATCAACGGCACCTTCTATTCCTACAGAAAAAGCCTATCTTCACATGAGCAGATTCATAAATTATATACTGCTCTAGGAACTAATCCACCAGGAATAAACTGCATATAATAGAACAGTCAGCAATCAATTATATAAGAAATACCTAAATAAATATTAAAGAGACTAAAGAAGAAACAAGGAAGATCACAAGAGGAGAATGAAAAGAGTTTGAAAACAAGCCAGAAGAACCTTCAGAAATAAGGAACAGTCACTGATTAAAAAAACAACAACAGGGCTTCCCTGGTGGTGCAGTGGTTGAGAGTCCGCCTGCCGATGCAGGGGACACAGGTTCATGCCCCGGTCTGGGAAGATCCCACATACCGCAGAGCAGCTGGGCCCATAAGCCATGGCCGCTGAGCCTACGCGTCCGGAGCCTGTGCTCTGCAACAGGAGAGGCCACAACAGTGAGAGGCCCGCATACCGCAAACAAACAAACAAACAAAAACATTAAAAAGGTTGAGCTGAAAATTAGATGCAAGTAAAGAGAGAATTAGTGAACTGGATGATCCATATGAAGAAAATAAAGAGGAGGTGGGAAAAAGACATCAATTTGAAGAGACAAAAATAAAATTGAGGGACATAGAAGCTAGAAAAAATTGCTTGTGCATATGCTACAGAGGAGATACAAAGAAAGACAAGACAGAGAATGTGCTTAAATAATATTTAAAGAGATAAATTGCTAAGATTCTTTCAGACCTTACGCTATGGATACTCCAATTCAGAGATTGCCAGGAGTTCTGGGTAAGAAAAAGAAAGGACACTCAGGTACAGCTTAAATAAACAGCAAACTTCAAACTAAAAATGGAAATCTAAAATCAGCAAGTGACAAGGGGGAAAGTTATCTCTACTTTAACATGTAATACCTACAATTAAGATTTTGAGCGTTTTACTCTTCCTTTACTAGCCGTTTGTATTTGCTCTTTTTGCATTGTGTATTAATATCCATTTATCTATTGGGTCATTTACATTTTATTGTCAATTTACAAAAATAATTTGTGCATTGGAGACATTGATCCTGCATCTCTTCTCTGATTTGCAAATTTTTCCACAAATCTACCCTTTGTTTTCATATTTTATTTTTATATATTTGCCGTACAGAAATTTTATTTTTTATTTTTTAATTAATATTTATTGGAGTATGGTTGTTTTACAATGTTGTGTTAGTTTCTGCTGTACAGAAAAGTGAATCAACTATACATATACATATATCCCCTCTCATTTGGATTTCCTTCCCATTTAGGTCACCACAGAGCACTGAGTAGAGTTCCCTGTGCTATAAGTAGGTTCTCATTAGTTATCTATTTTATACATAGTAGTGTATATGTCAATCCCAATCTCCCAATCATCCCACTCCCCCTTACCCCCCTTGGTGTCCATACATTTGTTCTCTACATCTGTGTCTCTATGTCTGCTTTGCAGATATGTTCATCTGTATCATTTTTCTAGATTCCATATACAAGCAATATTATACGATATTCGTTTTTCTCTTTCTGACTTACTTCACTCTGTATGACAATCTCTATGTCCATCCACACCTTTGCAAATGGCACAGTTTTGTCCCTTTTTATGGCTGAGTAATATTCCACTGTATATATGTACCACATCTCCTTTATCCATTCCTTTGTTGATGGACATTTTGGTGGCTTCCATGTCCTGGCTATTGTAAATATTGCTGCAATGAATACTGGGGTGCATGTATCCTTTTGCATTATGGTTTTCTCTGGCTATATGCCCAGGAGTGGGATTGCTGGGTCATATGATCGTTCTATTTTTAGTTTTTTAAGGAACCTCCATACTGTTCTCCATAGTGACTGTATCAATTTACTTAATGTGGTTAAGTATGGCTATTTTCATAGCTTCTGGTTCTCTTGTATTAATTATAAAGGTACCTCTCAAACCTTATGTTTTATCTAACTTTTTAAATATTTTATATTTAAATCTTTAACTCACCAGCAATTTTATTAGAGATTCTATGCTCTGTTGCAGTGATCTATCTCTTTTCACAGCAATGCCTTATGATGCTTATGATGCCTTAATGATATGTCCTCTGTCTAGTCATAGCAAAATGATCGCTCATTATTCTCCTTCTCATATTTTCTTGAATTATCTGATATTTCCTTTTATATGAACAGTAAGACCTTTTCATTCAATTTTTCAGAGGTTAGAATCTAATCAGTATTGTGTAAAATCTGTTTATCATTTTTTAAAATTAGCATGTATGAGACGCTAAACCTGTCCCATCCCAGTAGTGTTATGTCTTTTAATTCATATATTATTTTGTATTCTTCATAAGGCCATATAGTTTTCTTCATACAGAACCTCTGCCTTTTCTGTTAAGTTATTCCTAAGTAATGTATAGCCATTCTCATTATTAAGAAGAAATATTTACATTTTGAGGTGCTTATTCTAAATGATGAGAAAAGATATTTTTCTTTACCTTTATTCAGTCATATGACTGTATTCTAATATTAAATTTAGGTGTTTTTGCTTTATTTACTTAGTTTTTCTGGGTATAAAATCACAGTGCAAATGAGATGGTAGCTGCTCTAATGTTTATGTGCCAGTTTGTTCATTTTTTTCCAGCCTACCTACACATCCGTAATAATAATGATGATGATAATAGTGGGAATACCTACCAATTTGATTATTTCAATTGAAATAGTAACAAATATTTAATAATTTAGAAAGATATTACTATTGTTTTCATACCATTTTTTTCTATTCCTATCTACCTAAAGCAGGAATGAAAAAAAAATTTTTGTGTAGAGGGCCAGATAGAAAACATTTAAGGTTATATGGGTCATGTATTCATTGTCACAACTACTCAATTCTACTGTTGTAGCATAAAAGTAGTCATAGGCAATATATAAATGAATGGTCATGTTTGTGTACCATTAAACTTTATTTACAAAAACAGAAGGCAGGCAGATGTGGCCCACTGACCATTGTTTGCTACCTCCAGACTAAGATTTTCATTAGGAATTTTAAAAGTTAAGTATCAACTTTTTAAAAGGAAGAATGTTATAACGATCAAGAGCGCAGACCCTGGAGCCAGAATGCCTTGGTTTGAAACCCATGACTACAATTTCTTATCTGTGTAACATTAGACAAATTACTTAACCTTTCTTTGCTTCTGTTTTTATATATGGAAAATGTATATAATAATAGTATGTAACATGCAAGGTTATTATGTACATTAAGTTACCTAACAATTGTAAAGCCTTTGTATGTCATCCATATACTAAATGTTATATAAATGCTTAATTATTAAATAATATCTTTTCAGCAACCACTGATACGATCATTTGTTTTTAATTGTATCAATTTTCTAGCATTTCACACTTATGATAGTATATTCTTTTGATACTTACCTAGCTTTATGAGCTAGTTTTCTATTGGGATTTTTGCATTTATATTATGTGAGTCTATAGTTTTCTTTTTAGAATATCTTAATAGTTATTGGTACTAAATTTATGGATTTGTGAATTCAATTCAAATGTAATATACATAACGCTTTTATTTTATTATTATTTTTTTTTGTGGTACGCGGGCCTCTCACTGTTGTGGCCTCTCCCATTGCAGAGCACAGGTTCTGGATGCGCAGGCTCAGTGGCCATGGCTCACGGGCCCAGCTGCTCCGCGGCATGCGGGATCCTCCCGGACCGGGGCACAAACCCGTGTCCCCTGCATCGGCAGGCAGACTCTCAACCACTGCGCCACCAGGGAAGCCCCATAATGTTATTTTTAACCCACAGTTCTGACACCAAATGTATGAATATTTTTCTCACACCAAACAATTCTCCAACTCTCTAGGCACCAACTGGTTGTCCTACAATTTGACACTAATTGGGGTTGATGCATACCCCACAGGTTAAGGACTCAGTCACACTAGACTGCCCCTACTTCAGATACTAATCACAAGTCCCAGAACTCCTGCACTTCTGACCAACCTTCTATAAAGCAGCGGTTCTCACAATTCCATTCTCAGAGGCAAAAATTTGCTGGAATCGATCACAGAACTCAGAAACACATTTTACTCATGATAATGGGTTTTATAAAGGATATTATCAGGATACAGATGAACAGCAAGATGAAGTACAAGCATACCTCTTTTATTTGCATTTCACTTTATTGCACTTTGCAGATATTGCACTTTTTACAAATAGAAGGTTCATGGCAACCTTGAGTGAAGCAAGTCTACCAGCACCATTTTTCCAACAGCATTTGCTCACTTCATGTCTCTGTGTCACAAACTGGTAATTCTTACAATATTCCAAACCCTCCACCAGCAAAAAGATTATGACTTACTGATGGCTGGAATGTGGTTAGCATTTTTTAGCAATAAAGTATATTTAATTAATGTATGTACATTTTTTTAAGACATAATGCTATTGCACACTTAATAGGCTACAGTATAATTTACAAATAGCTTTTATATGTACTGGAAAACCAGAATTTCATGTACTCACTTTATTGTGATATGCACTTTATTGCAGTGGTCTTGAACCAAACCTGCAATATATCCAAGGTATGCATGTATATAGGGTGAGGTCTGAAAAGGTACTGAACAGAACAACATCTGTCTTCATGGTGCTGGGATGCACCAGCCTCTAAGAATATGGATGCATTCACCACCCTGGAAGATCTCCGAACCCCATCATTTAGTTTGGTTGACTAAATCATTGGCCATTGGTTATTAGGTCAATCTGTAGCCTCTCCCCGACTTCTCCCCCACAAGCCCCACTCCCCTTCCACTTGCCAAGTCTCTAATCCTTGGCTTGGGCTTTCTGGTGACCAGCCCCAATCCTGAAGCTCTCAGTGGCCCACAGCCAGTCATCTCATAAGCCCACTAAAGATTTATCACTCAGAAGTTTCCAAAGCTTTTAGCATATGTGTGCCAGGAACCTGGGACAAAGATCACATGTTATAATTTTAAAACTCTCCTACAATTCCTATCACTCAGAAAGTTATAAGAGTTTTAGAGCTCTATGCCAGGAATCAGACAGAAAAACTAAATATATATTCCTTCTTGCATCACAAATACCAATTAATTTTTTCAAAGTTGAAATAACTTTATTATAGGGATTTTCTCTTTTTAAAAGGCTATCTGAAATTTAGGTAAGTATCACCTAGTTCTGATTACTTTTCAGTTGTAACTCATTGTTCATATTTGAAGCTTTCCATAAAGAATTATAATTTTTACTTTTTGAATGACTTTTGATGAAGTTTAAAATTTCTTGCTATAGGAATCAAAATGGGGAAATGTTACTATCTGCTATGTCCAGTGGTAGGATTATGGTTGTTGGTAAATTATCTTCTATATTTTTTATTTTAAAAAATATTTTTAAATTAAAAATAAATTTTAAAAATAAGATTTCTTTACTAGCTACAAATGCTTAAATGGCAGCTATTAGAAGATGCAACACTGAACTGTACAAGAGATTTGTGTCCGTTTTTGCCACAATAACGATGCATAAGAACCCCTAAAGCTCCGTAGCTTAAAACAGGCAGGGAGACGAGGGGAAGATGGCGGAAGAGTAAGACGTGGAGATCACCTTCCTCCCTACAGATACACCAGAAATACATCTACACGTGGAACAACTCCTACAGAACACCTACTAAACGCTGGCAGAAGACCTCAGACCTCCCAAAAGGCAAGAAACTCCCCACGTACCTGGGTAGGGCAAAAGAAAAAAGAATAAACAGAGACAAAAGAATAGGGATGGGACCTGCACCAGTGGGAGGGAGCTGTGAAAGAGGAAAGGTTTCCACACACTAGGAAGCCCCTTCACGAGCGGAGACTGCGGGTGGTTGGAGGGGGAAAGCTTCGGAGCCGCGGAGGAGAGCACAGCAACAGGAGTGCAGAGGGCAAAGCGGAGAGATTCCCGCACAGAGGATCGGTACCAACCAGCACTGACCAGCCCGAGAGGCTTGTCTGCTCACCCGCTGGGGCAGCCGGGGCTGGGAGCTGAGGCTCAGGCTTCGGTCGGATGCAGGGAGAGGACTGGGTTTGGTGGCATGAACACAGCCTGCAGGAGGTTAGTGCACCACGGCTAGCCGGGAGGGAGTCCGAGGAAAATTCTGGACCTGCCAAAGAGGCAAGAGACTTTTTCTTGCCTTTTTGTTTCCTGGTGCGGGAGGAGAGGGAATTAAGAGTGCTGCTTAAAGGAGCTCCAGAGACGGGCGCGAGCCGCGGCTAAAAGCACGGACCCCAGACACGGGCATGAGACGCTAAGGCTACTGTTGCCGCCACCAAGAAGCCTGTGTGCGAGCACAGGTCACTATCCACACCCCCCTTCCGGGGAGCCTGTGCAGCCCACCACTGCCAGGGTCCCGGGATCCAGGGACAACTTCCCCGGGAGAACGCACGGCGCGCCTCAGTCTGGTGTAACGTCACATGCCTCTGCCGCCGCAGGCTCGCACCACACTCCGTGCCCCTCCCTACCCCCGGCCTGAGTGAGCCAGAGGCCCCAAATCACCTGATCCTTTATCCCCGTCCTGTCTGAGTGAAGAACAGACACCCACTTTCGACCTACACGCAAAGGCAGGGCCAAATCCAAAGCTGAGCTCCTGGGAGCTGTGAGAACAAAGAAGAGAAAGGGAAATCTCTCCCAGCAGCCTCAGAAGCAGTGGATTAAAGGTCCACAATCAACTAGATGTATCCCGCATCTGTGGAATACATGAACAGACAACGAATCATCCCAAATTGAGGAGGTGGACATTGAGAGCAAGACTTATGATTTTTTCCCCTTTTCCTTTTTGTGAGTGTGTATGTGTATGCTTCTGTGTGAGATTTTGTCTGTATAGCTTTGCTTCCACCATTTGTCCTAGGGTTCTATCTGTCCTTTTTTTTTAAATCTTTTTTTCTTAATAGTTATTTTTTATTTTAATACTTTATTATATTTCATCTTACTTTATTTTACTTTATCTTCTTTCTTTCATTTTTTCCTTCCTTCCCTCCTTGCTTTGTACCTCCCTCCCTCCTTTCTTTCTTTCTTTCTACCTTTCTATCTATCTTTCTTTCTTTCTACTTCTACTAATACTTTCTTTCTACTTTTTCTCCCTTTTATTCTGAGCCGTGTGGATGAAAGGCTCTTGGTGCTGCAGCCAGGAGTCAGTGCTGTGCCTCTGAGGTAGGAGAGCCAACTTCAGGACACTGGTCCACAAAAGACCTCCCAGCTCCACATAATATCAAATGGCGAAAATCCCCCAGAGATCTCCATCTCAACACAAGCACCCAGCTTCATTCAACGACCAGCAAGCTACAGTGCTGGACATCCTATGCCAAACAACTAGCAAAACAGGAACACAAACCCACCCATTAGCAGAGAGGCTGCATAATATCATAATAAGTCCACAGACACCCCAAAACACACCAACAGACGTGGACCTGCCCAACAGAAAGACAAGATCCACCAGAACACAGACACTAGTCCCCTCCACCAGGAAGCCTACACAACCCACTGAACCAAACTTAGCCACTGGGGACAGACACCAAAAACAACGGGAATTATGAACCTGCAGCCTGCAAAAAGGAGACCCCAAACACAGTAAGATAAGCAAAATGAGAAGACAGAAAAACACACTGCAGATGAAGGAGCAAGATAAAAACCCACCAGACCTAACAAATGAAGAGGAAATAAGCAGTCTACCTGAAAAAGAATTCATAATAATGATAGTAAAGATGATCCAAAATCTTGGAAATAGAACAGACAAAATGCAAGAAACATATAACAAGGACCTAGAAGAACTAAAGATGAAACAAAAAATGATGAACAACACAATAAATGAAATTAAAAATACTCTAGAAGGGATCAAAAGCAGAATAACTGAGGCAGAAGAACGGATAAGTGACCAGGAAGATAAAATAGTGGAAATAACTACTGCAGAGCAGAATAAAAAAAAAAAAATGAAAAGAACTGAGGAGAGTTTCAGAGACCTCTGGGACAACATTAAACGCAAGAACATTCAAATTATAGGGGTTCCAGAAGAAGAAGAGAAAAAGAAAGGGACTGAGAAAATATTTGAAGAGATTATAGTTGAAAATTTCCCTAATATGGGAAAGGAAATAGTTAATCAAGCCCAGGAAGCAGAGAGAGTCCCATACAGGATAAATCCAAGGAGAAATATGCCAAGACACATATTAATCAAACTGTAAAAAATTAAATACAAAGAAAACATATTAAAAGCAGCAAGGGAAAAACAACAAATAACACACAAGGGAATCCCCATAAGGTTAACAGCTGATCTTTCAGCAGAAACTCTGCAAGCCAGAAGGGACTGGCAGGACATATTTAAAGTGATGAAGGAGAAAAACCTGCAACCAACATTACTCTACCCAGCAAGGATCTCATTCAGATTTGATGGAGAAATTAAAACCTTTACAGACAAGCAAAAGCTGAGAGAGTTCAGCACCACCAAATCAGCTTTACAACAAGTGCTAAAGAAACTTCTCTAGGCAAGAAACACAAGAGAAGGAAAAGACCTACAATAACGAACCCAAAACAATTAAGAAAATGGGAATAGGAACATACAAATTAATAATTACCTTAAATGTAAATGGACTAAATGCTCCCACCAAAAGACACAGATTGGCTGAATGGATACAAAAACAAGACCCATATATATGCTGTCTACAAGAGACCCACTTCAGACCTAGAGACACATACAGACTGAAAGTAAGTAAGACACATACAGATGGAAAAAGATATTCCATGCAAATGGAAACCAAAAGAAAGCTGGAGTAGCAATTCTCATATCAGACAAAATAGACTTTAAAATAAAGAATATTAGAAGAGACAAAGAAGGACACTACATAATGATCAAGGGATCGATCCAAGAAGAAGATATAACAATTGTAAATATTTATGCACCCAACATAGGAGCACCTCAATACATAAGGCAAATACTAACAGCCATAAAAGGGGAAATCAATAGTAACAGATTCATAGTAGGGGACTTTAACACCCCACTTTCACCAATGGACAGATCATCCAAAATGAAAATAAATAAGGAGACACAAGCTTTAAATGATACATTAAACAAGATGGACTTAATTGATATTTATAGGACATTCCATCCAAAATCAACAGAATACACATTTTTCTCAAATGCTCATGGAACATTCTCCAGGATAGATGATATCTTGGGTCACAAATCAAGTCTTGGTAAATTTAAGAAAATTGAAATTGTATCAGGTATCTTTTCCAACCACAAGGTATGAGACTAGATATCAATTATAAGAAAAGATCTGTAAAAAATACAAACACATGGAGGCTAAACAATACACTACTTAATAACGAAGTGATCACTGAAGAAATCAAGGAGGAAATCAAAAAAATACATAGAAACAAATGACAATGGAGACTCGACGACCCAAAACCTATGGGATGCAGCAAAAGCAGTTCTAAGAGGGAAGTGTACAGCAATACCATCCTACCTTAAGAAACAGGAAACATCTCGAAAAAACAACTTAACCTTGCACCTAAAGCAATTAGAGAAAGAAGAACAAAAAACCCCCAAAGTTAGCAGAAGGAAAGAAATCATAAAGATCAAATCAGAAGTAAATGAAAAAGAAATGAAGGAAATGATAGCAAAGATCAATAAAACTAAAGCTGGTTCTTTGAGAAGATAAACAAAATTGATAAACCATTAGCCGGACTCATCAAGAAAAAAAGGCAGAAGACTCAAATCAATAGAATTAGAAGTGAAAAAGGAGAAGTAACAAATGACACTGCAGAAACACAAAAGATCATGAGAGATTACTACAAGCAACTCTATGCCAATAAAGTGGACAACCTGGAAGAAATGGACAAATTCTTAGAAATGCACACACTGCCAAGACTGACTCAGGAAGAAATAGAAAATATGAACAGACCAATCACAAGCACTGAAATTGAAACTGTGATTAAAAATCATCCAACAAACAAAAGCCCAGGACCAGCTGGCTTCACAGGCAAATTCTATCAAACATTTAGAGAAGAGCTAACACCTATCCTTCTCAAACTCTTCCAAAATATAGCAGAGGGAGGAACACTCCCAAACTCATTCTACGAGGCCACCATCACCTTGATACCAAAACCAGACAAGAATGTCACAAAGAAAGAAAACTACAGGCCAATATCACTGATGAACATAGATGCAAAAATCTTCAACAAAATACTAGCAAAGAGAATCCAACAGCACATCAAAAGGATCATACACCACGATCAAGTGGGGTTTATTCCAGGAATGCAAGGATTCTTCAATATATGCAAATCAATCAATGTGATACACCATATTAACAAATTAAAGGAGAAAAACCATATGATTATCTTAATAGATGCAGAGAAAGCTTTTGACAAAATTCAACACCCATTTATGATAAAAACCCTCCAGAAAGTAGGCATAGAGGGAACTTTCCTCAACATAATAAAGTCCATATATGACAAACCCACAGCCAACATCATCCTCAATGGTTGAAAAACTGAAAGCATTTCCACTAAGTTCAGGAACAACACAAAGTTGCCCACTCTCACCACTCTTATTTAACAAAGTTTTGGAAGTTTTAGCTACAGCAATCAGGGAAGAAAAGGAAATAAAAGGAATCCAAATCAGAAAAGAAGAAGTAAAGCTGTCACTGTTTGCAGATGACATGATACTATACATAGAGAATCCTAAAGATGCTACCAGAAAACTGCTAGAGCTAATCAATTAATGTGGTAAAGTAGCAGGATACAAAATTAATGCACAGAAATCTCTAACATTCCTAGACACTAACGAGGAAAAATCTCAAAGTGAATTCAAGAAAACACTCCCATTTACCACTGCAACAAAAAGAATAAAACATCTAGGAATATACCTACCTAAGGAGACAAAAGACCTGTATACAGAAAATTATAAGACACTGATGAAAGAAGTTAAAGATGATACAAATAGATGGAGAGATATACCATGTTCTTGGATTGGAAGAATCAACATTGTGAAAATGACTCTACTGCCCAAAGCAATCTACAGATTCAATGCAATCCCCATCAAACTACCACTGGCATTTTTCACAGAACTAGAACAAAAAATTTCACAATTTGTATGGAAACACAAAAGACCCCGAATAGCCAAAGCAATCTTGAGTACGAAAAACAGAGCTGGAGGAATCAGGCTTCCTGACTTCAGACTATACTACAAAGCTACAGTAATCAAGACAGTATGGTACTGGCTCAAAAACAGATAGATCAATGGAACAGGATAGAAAGCCCAGAGATAAACCCACGCACATATGGTCACCTTATCTTTGATAAAGGAGGCAGGAATGTACAGTGGAGAAAGGACAGCCTCTTCAATAAGTGGTGCTGGGAAAACTGGACAGGTACATGTAAAAGTATGAGATCAGATCACTCCCTAACACCATACACAGAAATAAGCTCAAAATGGATTAAAGACCTAAATGTAAGGCCAGAAACTATCAAACTCTTAGAGGAAAACATAGGCAGAACACTCTATGACATAAATCACAGCAAGATCCTTTTTGACTCACCTCCTAGAGAAATATAAATAAAAATAAACAAATAGGACCTAATGAAACTTCAAAGCTTTTGCACAGCAAAGGAAACCATAAACAAGGACAAAAGACAACCCTCAGAATGGGAGAAAATATTTGCAAATGAAGCAACTGACAAAGGATTAATCTCCAAAATTTATAAGCAGCTCATGCAGCTCAATAACAAAAAAACAAACAACCCAATCCAGAAGTGGGCAGAAGACCTAAATAGACATTTCTCCAAAGAAGATATACAGTCTGCCAACAAACACATGAAAGAATGCTCAACATCATTAATCATTAGAGAAATGCAAATCAAAACTACAATGAGATATCATCTCACACCAGTCAGAATGGCCATCATCAAAAAATCTACAAACAGTAAATGCTGGAGAGGGTGTGGAGAAAAGGGAACATCCTTGCACTGCTGGTGGGAATGTGAATTGGTACAGCCACTGTGGAGAACAGTATGGAGGTTCTTTAAAAAACTAAAAATAGAACTACCATACGACCCAGCAATCCCACTACTGGGCATATACCCTGCGAAAACCATAATTCAAAAAGAGTCATGTTCCAAAATGTGCATTGCAGCTCCATTTACAATAGCACGGAGATGGAAACAACCTAAGTGTCCATCATCGGATGAATGGATAAAGAAGATGTGGCACATATATACAATGGAATATTACTCATCAATAAAAAGAAACGAAATTGAGCTATTTGTAATGAGGTGGATAGACCTAGAGTCTGTCATACAGAGTGAAGTAAGTCAGAAAGAGAAAGACAAATATCGTTTGCTAATACATATATATGGAATATAAGAAAAAATATGTCATGAAGAACCTAGGGGTAAGACAGGAATGAAGACACAGACTTACTAGAGAATGGACTTGAGGATATGGGGAAGGGGAAGGGGAAGCTGTGACAAAGCAAGAGAGAGGCATGGACATATATACACTACCAAATGTAAGGTAGATAGCTAGTGGGAAGCAGCCGCATAGCACAGGGAGATCAGCTCGGTGCTTTGTGACCGCTTGGAGGGGTGGGATAGGGAGGGTGGGAGGGAGGGAGTCGCAAGAGGGAAGAGATATGGGAACATATGTATAACTGATTCACTTTGTTATAAAGCAGAAACTAACACACCATTGTAAAGCAATTAGACTCTAATAAAGATGTAAAAAAAGAATAGAACTGAAAAGTGTAACACCTGAAATGGAAAAATCACTGGAGAGGCTTAACAGCAGATTGAAATAAAGGTCAAAGCCTGTAGAGAGATTCAAAGAAAATATCCAGTTCTAGGAAAAGAATAAAAGAAAGAAAATACAAATAAATCCTCAGTGATCTGTGGGACACTATCTAGAGTTCTGGCATATATTCAGTTGGATTCCTGGAAATAAGGGAAAGAATGGAACAGAGAATATTTTAAAAGAAAACTGGCTGAAATGTAACCACATTTTGGGGAAAAAATCAGCTGACATATCCACAAAGCTCAGAGAACTCCCAGCAGGAAAGACACAAAGAAAACCACATATTTTAGACTAACTATTTTAACATATTTTAGACTAACTGCAGGAAAGCCAAAGATATAAAACAATGACAGCCTACTCGACAGATAAAAATGGAAATCAAAGTGATACTATCTTTAAAATGTGCGGAAATAAAATAAAACACTGTCAATCCACAATTCTATATTTAGTAAAGATGAATCTCAAAAATGAAAGCAAAATAAATATATTTTCAGATTAATAAAAGCCGAGAGAACTTACTGCAAGCAGATCTGCACTTTAAGATATCCAAAAGGAAATTCTTTAGCCCAAGGAGAGGTGACACTATATGAAACTCCAATGTCCAAGAAAGAATAAAATGCACATGGACTTATGTATATGTGGGTAAGTATAAGATCTATCTTCTTTTTTCCCTTCTCTTAATACCTATAAAAGAGAACTGACTCTATGCCAAAGTTATAACAATGTACGTGAAATTTATATCATATGTCCATGTAAAATATGTGACAACAATGACATAAAGGATTGAGAAACTGAAACATACTGTTGCAAATTTTTAAATTTTGTACGAAGTGACATAATATTAACTCTAAGTGGACTGTGACAACATAAGAGCAACTGGTTAAAAATAACAACACACAACACAAAAAGATGCAGCTAAAAACATCAAGACAAGTGGAAACAAATACTTAAAAAAGATGCAGTTGTTGTCACGTGACTTATTCAAGTTGGAACATCATTAGATCCTGACTTTGAGAAAGACTTGAGTTTAACTCGTCATAGCTTTGGTGCCTGTTTCTTTGTTTTATATTTTAACACACTTTCTACATTTGAAAAGTGTCCTGTTCAATAAGAAAATTTTAGAAAAAGAAAAAGGGAAATGTCCTGTGCAATTTCTAAGGAAAACTACAGTATGATTTTAAAAATTTATTCTCACACACATACTGACAAATAGCATGCAAACAAAGGAAGATGGAAAATTGCAGAACTCCCCTCCCATTTGCTTTCCTCTATCCAAACTTCTCCCATACTGGGGCACTGCGAAGTACTCTTCAGAGCTTAATCCATTTTTGTCCAGTTTTGATTGCTTAATCTAGAGGTCTGGGACCTCTAGAGTCTTATCCTTCCAGTGAGTAACCAAGCAGGACTCTGTGGGGCCTTTCTGGGACAGACCTCCCCCACCCAAAATTCTCCACCTGCCTCTTGTCTGTAGAAAAACTTTAGCCTCCTAGGTCTTCACTGAGTTCCAAAGAATACATTTAATCAGAGAAGTGAGAAAATGCAGAAAGAAATGAAAACAGTCAAGCAAGACAAAATAATCCTATAATTGTTTTAGCCATTAAACAAAGTCGAGGACCTTTAGTTCCTCCTCAAGGGCCATACATAATATTCTGAGCCATATCTTTGAGCTATTTTGCAGATACTGAAACCGCCACCAGGTGGAAGAAGTTAACGGTATGCTGCCCACAAACACTCAGGCCCCAGACTAATGGGAAGCAGAAGGTTGATGATGTTGACTCCTGATTACCTCACAACCAACCAATCAGAAGAATGTCCACCAGCTGATGGCTCAGGCCACAACCTGCCTCCTTCACCCTGGCTTTAAAAACCTTTGCCTGAAAGCCATCAGGGAGTTCAGGTCTTTTAAGCACTAGCTGCCTAGACTGCTTGCTTGGCGCCTGGCAATAAACACTGCACCTTCCTTCACCACGACCCCAGGTCAGTAGATTGGCTTTACTACACTCAGGGCACGCTGACCCAACAGCGACAAGTGAATTATGTTCCTCCCCACGGACCACAAACCTGAACTTCAGTAGTCTGAAAACAATACTTGTGCCTAACAACAGTAATTAACACATGGCTTTGTTCTCCCAATGCCAGAAAACACAGGCAACACAGCTCCCGCACCTCTCTTTCCTGGCACCCCTTCCTCCCTCCCTCCAACATCAAACTGGCCTCCTCCAATCCTGTGGAAAGGAAAACAAATGCCCGAGCCCCCGCGCTCCAGTGTTTCCAGCCAACATTGCATCGCCAAGGCCAATTCTCCAAGCCAAGCGTGTGAGGGACTGACAGGTGCAAATTAACAGGGCTCTTACGAAAAGTGTCGTCTTCTTTTCCTTTCTGGGCTCTTTAATCTCTGCCACGAAGCCCTGCCTCACAGGCTCTAGAAAGTGCCTTTAGGATTAGAGGCAACCGTCGACTTGCTCTTATCTTTTTCTTCACCTCACATGTGAGCGGTGACAACTAGTTTGCCCTCTTTTCCTGTCCGCTGTGTTTTTTACTTGAAAGCCGGCTTCAGCGGCGGCCCACGCCTCCAGGAGGCAGCTGAGCCGGGGCGGCGGAGCACCCAGCGCGGGGGCGGGACGGGGCGGGGAGACGGCGCCCGGGGAGGGTCCCCGCCCGCGTGGTCACGCCCCCGACCCCCGACCCCCGACCCCCGCCCCCTGCCCCCTGCCCCCTGCCCGGCGGGGGTCTATTTGGTTTTAATGAGAAAATCCTCCTCTTCCTTCTCCCTTTCCCGGCCCCGTCCCTTTCTCTTTCCTCCCTGGATAAACTCAGACCCCCAGTCCTGGCGTCGTGGGTGCCGTGCGGACAGCGGGCCGGGAGGTGAGTGGGGCCGGGCGGGCGGAGAGCCGAGTCGCGGGAGCCGCGAGGAAAGGCCCGAGGCCGGAGGCCGCCCCGCGCCACATCCTCAGGTGGTTCCCGAAGTTTCGGGACTGCCGGGAGGGAGCGGTCTCGGGCGCTGAGTAGGGGTCGGGGTACTTTGGATCTGAAGTCGGCGGCCGTGGTCCCCAGACGGAGTCTGTGTTGGGGAGACCGTTGTGCCTGCGCAGAAGCGCGCCCCGGAGAGCGGGCTGCGCTGCCTGGCCGAGCTGCGCCCCTTTCCCGCCTCTCCTGGCGCGCCTCCCGCCGCCCGGGGCCGCCCGCCACCCGCCTGTTTCTGTCCCGCAGGCCGGGTCCCGCCGGATGCGACTCAGCTGGGGTCTCCGGCGGGTGCTCCCTCCGCGTAGCTCTGGGGAACCGGGTCAGGTCGACTCGCAGGTAAAAGGGTTTGTAATCACTTCTTGACGGGCCTGACGGGCGGGGGTACAGGAAGAACCCATCTATCACTTTAGCATTCAGGCAAACTGGAGAGATGTAATTATATCGGGATGCACTTACATGTAAAATAAAACTTGTATTTCTAGACTTAGGTTTTCTCTTAATTTTATATTCTCCCCCTTTGTTTACCTTTACTGAGAACCTGCATTGAGTTTTAAATTTTATATCACATATTTAAAATTGGAGCCACCTAAACAGGTCTAGGTGAAGAAAATATGTGTGTACTAAGTTCATTTCTCACCTACTTAAAGCGTTATAAATTAGTATTTTAAGTTGCACGTCTCTCTGATAGGAATATACAGATAATCTTCTGTTGTTCTGACATGTTTAATGGTAAAACACTACTATCATCTCCGTCAAATTTGAAAAGGACAAGAATGTTCACCATCACACAATCAATGTGATAATACTGTGAATTGTACAGCCAAGCAAATTAGGTAGAACACGTTACTCTGAATGGAAAAAGAAGATGCAAAAACCACCTTTATGCATAATATGGTTGTATTCCTTGAATATCCAAATGAAACAACTGAAAAGCTATTTGAAAAACTAAGAAAATTTAGTAAACTGGATAACTACATTTAATCTTAATCTACAGAAAACGTTACATTTCCTGTATATAAACACCTAGAAAATTAAAATACCCTCTTTTCAGGTTATCAACAAGGAGCACAAAATGTACAGGACTTTTTTTTTTTTTTTTTTTTGCGGTACGCGGGCCTCTTATTGTTGTGGCCTCTCCCGTTGCGGAGCACAGGCTCCGGACGCGCAGGCGCAGTGGCCATGGCTCACGGGCCCAGCCACTCCGCGGCATGTGGGATCTTCCCGGACCGGGCCACGAACCCGTGTCCCCCGTATCGGCAGGCGGACTCTCAACCACTGCGCCACCAGGAAAGCCCTGTTTTATCTTTTAATCCTACATTTTAAGATCCTAGAATATTTTTAAAGGGATGATAAACCATTTTAGTGGCCACTTTTGAAAAATTATAAGACACGTTCAGACCCCTCTCCCATCTGGTTGTGTTTTCATAGAAGAAAAAGTCTTGAATTAAGCATGGATTGTGTTCTCTCTACCCTCCTGTAATCAACAACATGACTAAACATTCATGCTCAGTTAAGTCACTTTCAATTTTATTCATTTCAAAATCTATTCATTAACTTATTCACCAAATTCATTAACTTGTTCATTAATTTATACAACAGATATTTAAGGAAATATGGCATTTCAGTCAATGTTCTGTGTTCACAAATTAGGAACGATGTAAAATTGTATAAGGTATGATCGGTCTGTCCTCAAAGAGATTTCTTTCCTTTTGCTGCAAGGACTCAAGTGTAATAGATAATAGGCCTGTCAAATGTCCCTCTTGGAAGTAATTCGGAAGTAAAACTAAGATAAAAAGTTTATCTAATGGTATTCCCAACCTCTCTTTCCTCTCTTGTGCCCTAATCCTAGTCATGTTCCCTGCCCTCTCCAACCTTTTCCTAATTAAAGTGTGCGCTAAGGGAAGATGTTGGTGTTTAGTAACTCAAGTGAATGGCAATCATTGTTACTCTCTCAGAAGTACCTGTGAAATGATACAAAACTGGACATTCCTGTATAAGGTCCACTAGCTGATTCACTCTCCCAAAGCCGCTGAGAAAATTGGCTTCTCTATGGCTGGTCCATGTTAAACTGTCCTGAACTTCCTGACAAGTCTAGTCTGTGGAAGACATGTCAAAGGTGTCAGTGAGTATGGACTGAGGAGACTGAGCTAGGAGCAATCTATGTCAACACAGCTTCTCAATGCAGTTACTGTAGCAGGAAGGTGATTTTCTGATATTTTAGATAAATGTTTCAATCTTTTACGGTAGAACTGGAGGAAAGTGTTTTTCCTATCTGGACAGCTCTGCTAATAACCATCTGATCAGGTGCAGATAGGCTGATTTCACTTGAAAAAATATATAATTAATTCTACTCATATTAAAGATACTTTAAAAATCAATTAATATGCTGTAATACATCTATCTTCAATTTCTTTTCTAATGGTAACTTGTTTTAATTTTATTATTTCTCTCTCTCCTAATTGCTTTTTTCTATCCCAATAGTTGGACAGCATACACGTTCTTCAGCGTTTTGAACCTCTGGAAAGTATGTATAATCCAGTAATGTTCAGCAATATTTGAATCAGGTTTGAATCAGCAACATTTGAATCAGAATTATCTAATATCCACTTTCTTCTTTAATCAATTTTTAGTGGTTCAAAGATTGTCCTATAGAAACTAAGAGAATTATTTTGTGTAATTTTATTTATTTGTAAATCAGATAATCATCAGATCTTATATATTATTTGGTCCTACACTTAGTCCTTCTCTCCACCCCCATCATTCACCTTTTATAAATGAGGGGGAAAAAAGAGCAGAAAAACTAAATGACTTAGCAAGAGAAAAGCAGAATCTCGATTTACTGAATTCCAGTCCATGATCCTTGCTTTGGAAGTAGGAAAAATGAGGACAGTCAACATGAAGCTTGTCCTTTATCAGTAAAGCATTCCTGACCCTTAAAGTAACAACTCTACACATTAGTTGGGCTACAGCATAAAGCTTTTAACTCTTCTTGGCCCTTTTTCTATTTGCAAGTTGCAATGATATTGATCATCTTACCACAGTTCACAAACTGACTATTTCATGATGCAAAGTATAATCTCATTAAAATATTTTTATAAGTCAAGTTTTCTGAATACAGGTATTATATAAAACATGATCAGTCTTACTCAGTATGGTTTCCATCTTTGTTGTTATGTGAAAAAAAACATTTTTAAACCATTTTGCCCTGAGCTTAAAATAAATGTTTTAAATTCTAAAGGACTTATATACTTATAAGGGTTATAAAATATTTTGATGTTTGAATCAATTGTGTATGTTTCAAATAAAATTTTTAAAAAGCTGTTTTTCTTTATACCCTAAGAAATGCTGCACAAATACTTCTTGAGGACCATTTTCACTACTTCTAATTTAAGATGACTTTCTCATTTTGTTTTTTAATGATGGCAGGTTTTGAAACTAGTTATAGATACCATGCTAAAAACAACCTGGACAAGATAGCTTACATTGTAACTGAAGACAGAGGCAGCCAGCTTTATTCAGAATGATGCTGAGACACATTAGCGGCTGTCCACCTACTATTCCTTCATGAAACAGGATCTAACAACCCCACAGGAATTCCATCTGACACAGACAAAATTCCATTTCACCCCTACTACACAATTAAAGACATTCTAGGTGCCTTACTACTAATCGAGTTGAGGCTCTCAGGTCATTGACTGTATGGACCAGAAGTCATGACAATGCAAGAGACCTTTCAGATGCACCAACTTCTGTTGTCCCTGCCCCAGGCAAGAAGTCAGAGAATGGAAGTCTAATCCATTGTTTCTTCCTGATCCAACTCTTCATCCACGGCTATGCTCCTTCCAAAACTACAGAGGAGGGGATTTCCTACTGGCTCTGCCAGTCAGAATGGAAGATTGGTGGGGAGGGGGAAACCAAATTATTTCACCTAAGAAAAATCACAAAGGGCTTTTTCTTATGGGTTCATGCTCTTCAATGGTAATTGGTGGGTCAAGCACAGATTAGGGTTGTTTAGTCAATGACCACAATTCTATCAGTTGTGTCTACTGAATTAGAAATTTACCTATCACCTAGAACAGAAGTCACACACATTTATCTAAATGTCTCTTTGGATCCCTAGATAAGGTGTTGCTAAGCATACACTTATGCTTTTAGAATTAGAAGAGATTTTAGATAACTTTACACTACCCATCACAACCCAATGTCTTGCTACAGATAAAGAAACAGTGGTTCAGAAAGATTTAAGTGCCTGATGACGGTGTTACGTTCAGCTGGTGGCAGTGCTGGAACTAGAAAGCAGATGTTCTGGGTTACAGTTTGTTACTCTTCTACAACCTGTGCAGCTCTAGGAAAATTGTTTGCTGCAGGGAGAAGAAAAGCAGCTTTAAATAGAGACCAACCAGAATTTTGAATTCTATGTATGTTACCTACTTAAATGTGTACAGTCTACTTAACCTCTTTGGGGCTCAGTGTTCTTATACATAAAATACATATAATAATACCCCACAGAATTACTTTTAAAAGACATATTATGTTAAGTATGAGTGTTTACTAAATATTAATGTATTAATGTAAATAAACATTAATTTATACATTTACATTAATTAATATATTTACATTAATACATTAACATTTAGTAAATGCTGATACTTAATAATTATGGTTTTTTTTAAATTTATTTATTTAATTTATTTATTTTTGGCTCTGTTGGGTCTTCGTTGCTGTGCACAGGCTTTCTCTAGTTGCAGCGAGCGGGGGCTACTCTTCGTTGAGGTGTGCAGGCTTCTCATTGCAGTGACTTCTCTTGTTGCAGAGCACGGGCTCTAGGCACGTGGGCTTCAGTAATTGTGGCACACGGGCTCTAGAGCGCAGGCTCAGTAGTTGTGGCGCACGGGCTTAGTTGCTCCTCGGCATGTGGGATCTTCCTGGACCAGGGCTCGAACCCATGTCCCCTGCATTAGCAGGCGGATTCTTAACCACTGCGCCACCAGGGAAGCCCAATAATTAAGTGTTTGGATTGTCTATAGAATGGAGATAATAATAGTGCATATCACCTGGATTTTTTTGAAGATTAAATAGTAAATAAATGTAAACTGCTCAGAACAGCACCTGGCACATAGTACAGTGCTCAAAAAATGTCAGTTGTTATTTCCAGGTATTATACTTTATCATTACTGTTTTTGTAATAATAACCTTGTATTTAGCGTGAATCTTCACTTCTAATCCTTGATTCTTTTGGATATTCTAGGAATATCCAAAAGATATTTGCTTCATATTCATGGCTTGGTTTTCTTCTCATATCCTGTAAGTGCAGCCTCCTAAGATTAAAGTAAGCCATGATGTAGTAAAGCTAATCAAAATGACAAGCCTACTCAATTTATGGAACATTTATCCCATGATAGATTTTTTTCTGATTTCTCTAGTTTTACTTGTATTCGTGGTGTGTGTGTGTGTGTGTGTGTGTGTGTGTGTGTTTAGTTCTGTGAAGTTGTATCACTTGTGTAGATTCCTGTATCCACCACCACAATACAGATACCCAACAGTTCAGCACTACAAAAATTCCCTTTAATAACCACACCCACAATAGAATTAGAAAGGGAACTGGCTGTTTTATAGCAGGTGGTAATCAAGCTTCCTCTGTGTCCTAAAGGAAAACGTGGCCCCATCCTTCAAAGTTCCTCCCTGCAAAGACATTCTTGAAGAGTAGGAGTGAAGTGCCAGAGATCCATGGAGGACTATCTCTCCCAACAACAGTTTCCCTAGTTCTTGAGTGAGTTAAGAAACACATCTAGGTGGTGTGTATGTGTACATGTATAAATGTAGCATCTTCGCCTCTGTCACTGCTTCATTTACAGCTGGAGGTGCAGTGTCCTGGCATCACCACTGGCTTTGTCATGGAACACTGGAACCTGTGAAGGGTGGTGTACAGCATCCAAAAAGAGAAGAAAGAAAATGTGATGTGAGTGCATGGGCCGTGCTCCACCTACAGCTGTGGTTCGGATTCTGTTTTTGAGGTAACCTAATGTTAAAATAATGTATTTAGAATTTTCTCTACCTGGGGTAACCAACTTCAGAATGATATTGTTTCAGTCCACTATCTCATGTTAAGTGAATTGAGGTTTATAATATCACTGATAAAATGAATATAGTAGTATGGTGAAAGAGTTAACCAGCTGACATCAAAATATTTTCAAAGATTGCTAATGGATTGCATGGTATTTTTCCAAAATGTGAGCTCTTTTTTTGATGATTTCAGCAGTTGATAAAGGTAAAAAGAGTAATAACTCATTAAAAACCTTATGAGAGAAATAACCTGACCTAATCTATTTTTTTAGTACAGGTAAAACTCATAATAGGTCATATTATAGCATTTTTTCAGTAAAAAAAACCCAACATTGCCTTTATTTCAGTGGCTACAAATAATTCCTTATTGTCTAACAAATTTGACAAAAGAAATTCACAGAAATATTTCCTGGATTTTTTTAAAGATTCCTTTCTGAATGCCTTACAATCCAGCTAAGTTCATCATGTACATCCAGTAAACTTTTCGAGTTCCCATTTTATTTCACCGTATCATCAGGCATTGCTTATGTGATAAAAAGGCCATTGTAGCAAAAAGAAAATGTGGATAAACTGAAGTGTGGGGAGAAAAGAGTGTATTATTCCCATGACCAAGTGAAATTAGCACATTTACCCTATAGCAAGTGCCAGGGTCCCCCTTTTAGAAGCAGAGTCTTTTTGGTGTCCTAGGATACCTTAAAGAAGACAGTGAATTTAGCCTACAGAAGCTTATGTGATTATATGGATTGTGTGAAGTGCACAGCACCATACATACCTCCTTGCTTTTTCATGTGGCTTCCTGAACTGGAGGAGTTTTCCTCCCAATCCCCAGTCCTCATCCTTTGCTATGTTGAAAAGAATTTAGGAATTAGTTCACATCATACCTCTTGACACAAGTTCCCCCTAATGCTTCATTTAAGGATGAAGAAAGAGCATTGCCTGGTAATTTTAAGATGTAGTCCAGCTTAGCTCTTAACTAGTTGCATAGTACCTAACCTTTCCTAACTCTTAACCCTTTCTTCATTTGAAATTACATAACTTCTATATCCTTTTCATGCACTGTTTTTATGCTATCTCAATATAAACTGCTTCTAATTAGAAGATTAAAACATGTATTTTAACACTTTTCAATCATCACAAAGTCTCATTCTTGTCTTTCTAGGTCAAATCACTCAATGGTGTATCCAACGTGGGCAGTGTTACTCAGAAGTGGAATGGTGTGTTATCTGCAATGAGCGATGCTGACCACTTTGAAGTTCACTTCCCATTAGACCTGGATGTGATGATGAAAGCCATCTTTTCTGGAGCTTGCTTCCTCATGGTAAGTCTGTCACTTTTGAGTTATCTTGAAAATGTTATCCTTTCTGATGGGAAGTAGTACAGGGCGCTGGGAAGGGAATAAATGTGACAACTAGGATATCTCCTGACTCCGCCACTCACTAGGTACATGACTTGTGACAAGATTCAATTGAAAAGGTCAGTCAGTAAATTTTAGTTATTTATTAACCTACACCGAAGCCAAGGGCGTGTCTAGTACATCTGAAATGCTCAATTAATGTTGAATAAATGAATGACAGAATGAATAAAAGTCCTGTTGTTTGTAAGACATTGCTAGGTATTTAAGGAGATTCAAAGATGAACAGAATAGTACTCTATCCCTCAGCAAGTGTAAAGCAAGACTATATAATTAAAGTATGAAGCTCACCAAGAGTTATTGATATAAAATAATTAATCAGTTTATACATGTGTGTCATATGATTCTCAAAACTACATCATGAGACAGGTATCAGTTAATTGTACTTTTTAGAGACAAAGCTGAAATTTCATTAGGAGTTCATAGTAGGCAGATGGGGTGCTGAGGAATCTCTTCCCTCAGATGTAATTATAAGGAAGGGAGTTGGAAAGAAAGGGAAAAACATGAAAGGTCCTGGAAGAGGGGATGCAGAACAGGTAGAATTTAGCTGATACAAGAGCTGTTGAGCTCATGAGTCTCAAAGTTCCAACAGAAACTTGGTGAGGCAGCCTGCTGTCCTAACCCTGTTTGCCCAGTCCCCCGATAGGCTGCTGGTCATTGTCACTGGTGTGTGTGGCAGAGCAGGGGGAGGTGCTGGGATGACTGTGGCTCATCCATTCTTGAGGTTAAAGCTGTATTCAGTTTACTCAGCCTTGTGTGTATCTTAGAGCGTCTATCCATGTAACATTTTCTGGATTCTACGGAACCAAAATATGTGTGCCCTAACATAACACATTATAAGGCAAATGATTTATGCTGGAAACCTATATATAAGTGTAGCTTTAAAAAAATAAATAGTAAGTTCTAAATGCATTATATAATTAGATAGCTTAATAGTTGCCCATTACATTTTCCTGTGGTTCTTAGTTCTGCTGCTTCTCAACAAAGACCAGTCATGTGAAATCAAATAATTTTTCTATATATAGTTGTTAGGTTTACCTTAAAATTTAATTGCAGGCCAGATGGATATGCATCTGGGTAAATATGGAGGAAAAAAATCCTAATGATGAAATAGGTGGGATAATGTAACCGATTACCTATAACAACAGTGATGCTAATGATGATAAGAGCAGCTAGCCCTTTTTAGTGCTTGCTATATTCTAGGCATGGTTTTGGTTCTAACTACTTTCCATATAATAATTCACTTAATTCTTATATGTTAGATAAAGTACTATAATAATTCTCATTTTAAAGATGAGAAAACCGAGGTTAGGTATCTTGTTCAAAGTCATCCAGTTAGCTAAATGTCCGAAAGCCACTATCGAACGTGGTTCCAGAGGCTACACCCTAAACCACTGTGCCATGTGCCTCTTTCATCTCTCTGTGCTATTTGGTTTCTTTCTGTGTTAGGAAGAAAAATAGAGTAAAATGGTGGCATGTTGCCTCTAGAAGCCCGTGAGTCTCCAAGGAGGTCTTGTCTGAGGTTACACTCTCTATGAGCAGTTTGCTTTTCCTTCTGCTGGTGTCCCAGTGGTGCAGCCAATTGAAGACCACTTTTTATGTTATTCTGTCAGTTTGGTGCTTCACAAGTTCTGTATGTGTTTTAAATATGAACCCCTAAACAACAAGTGCAAATCTTGATTATGAATTCTCAGTGGACAGTTTTTTCCCTACCTCTGGCACAGGCCAGTGCAGTCAAGCTTTTTATTAATCCTCATTTGCCGGTGGGTAAATTTTTTCTAGTCTATCCTTTATACCGGGTTGTGTCCCTTTGAGTGTTCCCACTTTGTTGGGGCATCTCTATTACAATACATTTATTGCTCAGGCCCACTGCCTTGCCACAATTGATGAAATCAAATCACCTTGCTAAGGAAGATTGGCAACTCTTAGGAGCCAAAGAAAATGTCTTTGTAACACTCGAATTTTCAGATTTTTCCTTACTTTTAGCCACACAGATTTCTCTAACTTTCCTAGGTTTTTGGCTTTGCATGGAAATAGGTTTTAATTATACAGTTGTCCCTTGAACAATAAGGGTTTGAACTGCAGGTCCACTTGTATGCAAATTTTTTCAGTAAATATGTGGTATAGTACTACATGATCCACACTTGGTTGAATCCACGGATGCAGAACTGTAAAGTTATATGTGGGTTTTTGACTGCACAGAGGATCAGTGCTCCCACTGCCTGCATTGTTCAGGGGTCATCTGTACTTTAGTCAGCACATTTAGATTTTCACAGTATCTACTTTGCACATTGCCAGAAATGGAAGTGACAGTTGTGAAAAGGGGACAGATTTTAGTGCCAAAAACATAGGAAGAATGTTCAAGCTTCAACATAACAATTAAAATAATTTTCTTCTTGTGAATTATTAATTGTTGGCAATGACTAAAAAAGATACTCCTTTGTTTTCTGTTTGAGATGACAAATATGATGTTTCTGCCATATGGAATTTCAAATCATCTGAAAAGGTTTGTTTCTACTACTGTTTTTTAGATAAAACATTATTCAGTTAATATGGTAGCAACTGGGGGGGTGCCTTCAAGATGGCAGAGGAGTAAGACATGGAGATCACCTTCCTCCCCACAAATACATCAGAACTACATCTACATGTGGAACAACTCCTACAGAACACCTACTGAACACTGGCAGAAGACCTCAGACTTCCCAAAAGCTTTCCTTTTGCCATTTGACCTAGGGTTCTGACTGTCTGATTGTTTTTTGGTTTTTTTGCTTTTTTCTTTTAGTATAGTTTTTACCACTTGTTATCATTGGTGGATTTGTATTTTAGTTTGGTTGCTCTATTCTTTTTTTTAATTACTTTTTAATTTTTAATAATTTTTCCATTTTAATAAACTTATTTTATTTTATTTATTTATTTTTTCTTTCTTTCTTTCTTTTTCTCACTTTTCTTCTGAGCCATGTGGCTGACAGGGTCTTGGTGCTCAGGATGGGTGTCAGGCCTGAGCCTATGAGGTGGGAGAGCCGAGCTCAGGACATTGGTCCACCAGAGACCTCCTGGCCCCACGTAATATCATTTGGCGAGAGCTCTCCCGGAGATCTCCATCTCAACGCTAAGACCCATCTCCACTCAGTGACCAGCAAGCTACAGTGCTGGACACCCTATTCCAAACAACTAGCAAGACAGGAATACAAACCGAACCATTAGCAGAGAGGCTGGCTAAATTAATAATAAGTTCACAGACACCCCAAAACACACCACCGGATGTGGTCCTACCCACCAGAAAGACAAGATCTAGCCTTATCCACCAGAACAAAGTCACCAGTCCCCTCCACCAGGAAGCCTACACAACCCACTGGACCAACCCTACCCACTGGGAGCACACATCAAAAACAGCAGGAACTACAAACCTGCAGCGTGCGAACACGAGACCCCAAACACAGTAAGTTAAGCAAAATGAGAAGACACAGAAATACACAACAGATGGAAGATCAAGGTAAAAACCCACCAGACCAAACAAAAGAAGAGGAAATAGGCAGTTAGCCTGAAAAAGATTTCAGAGTAATGATACTAAAGATGATCCAAAATCCTGGAAATAGAATGGAGAAGATACAAGAACCATTTAACAAGGACCTAGAAGAACTAAAGAGCAAACAAACAATGATGAACAATACAATAAATGAAATTTTAAATTCTTTACAAGGAATCAATAGCAGAATTACTGAAGCAGAAGAACGATAAGTGATCTGGAAGATAAATAGGGGAAATAACTGCCACAGAGCAGAATAAAAAAATAAAGAATGAAAAGAATTGAAGACAATCTCAGAGACCTCTGGGACAACATTAAACGCACCAACATCCGAATTATAGGGGTTGCAGAAGAAGAAGATAAAAAAAAAGGGACTGAGAAAATATTTGAAGAGATTATAGTTGAAAACTTCCCTAATATGGGTAAGGAAATAGTTGGTCAAGTCCAGGAAGCACAGAGTCCCATGCAGGATAAATCCTAGGAGAAACATGCCAGGACACATATTAATCAAACTATTAAAAATTAAATTCAAAGAAAAAATATTAAAAACAGCAACAGAAAAGCAACAATTAACATACAAGGGAATCCCTGTAAGGTTAAGAGTTGATCTTTCAGCAGAAACTCTGCAAGCCAGAAGGGACTGGCAGGACATATTTAAAGTGATGAAAGGGAAGAATCTACAACCAAGATTACTCTGCCCAGCAAGGATCACATTCAGATTCGATGGAGAAATTAAAACCTTTACAAACAACCAAAAGCTAAAAGAATTCAGCACCACCAAACCAGCTTTACAACAAATGATAAAGAAACTTCTCTAGGCAGGAAACACAAGAGAAGGAAAAGACCTACAATAACAAACCCAAAACATTTAAGAAAATGGGAATAGGAACATACATATCAATAACTACCTTAAATGTAAATGGATTAAAAGCCTCAACCAAAAGACATAGACTGGCTGAATGGATGCAAAAACAAGACCCATATATATGCTGTCTACAAGAGACCCACTTCAGACCTAGGGACACATACAGACTGAAAGTGAGGGGATGGAAAAAGATATTCCATGCAAATGGAAATCAAAAGAAAGCTGGAGTAGCAATTCTCATATCAGACAAAATAGACTTTAAAATAAAGACTATTACAAGAGACAAAGAAGGACAGTATATAATGATCAAGGGATCAATCCAAGAAGAAGATATAACAATTGTAAATATTTATGCACCCAACAGAGGAGCACCTCAAAACATAAGGCAAATGTTAACATCCATAAAAGGGGAAATCGACAGTAACATAATCATACTAGGGGACGATAACACCCCAGTTTCACCAATGGACAGATCATCCAAAATGAAAATAAATAAGGAAACACAAGCTTTAAATGATACATTAAACAAGACGGATTTATTTGATATTTATAGGACATTCCATCCAAAAACAGCAGATTACACTTTCTTCTCAAGTGCTCATGGAACATTCTCCAGGATAGATGATATCATGGATAACAAATCAAGCCTTGGTAAATTTAAGAAAATTTAAATTGTATCAAGTATCTTTTCCGACCACAAGGCTATGAGACTAGATATTAATTACAGGAAAAAAATATGAAAAAAATACAAACACATGGAGGCTAAACAATACACTACTAAATAACCAAGAGACCACTGAAGAAATCAAAGAGAAAATCAAAAAATACCTAGAAACAAATGACAATGAAAACATGACAACGCAAAACCTATGGCAAGCAACAAAAGCAGTTCTAAGAGGGAAGTTTATAACAACACAATCCACCTCAAGAAACAGGAAACATCTCAAATAAACAACTTAATCTTGCACCTAAAGCAATTAGAGAAAGAAGAACAAAATAACCCCAAAGTTAGCTGAAGGAAAGAAATCATAAAGATCAGATCAGAAATAAATGAAAAAGAAACAAAGGAAACGATAGCAAAATCAATAAAACTAAAAGGTGGTTCTTTGAGAAGATAAGCAAAATTGATAAACCATTAGCCAGACTCATCAAGGAAAAAAGGGAGAAGACTCAAATCAATAGAACTAGAAATGAAAAAGAAGTAACAGCTGACACTGCAGAAATACAAAGGATCATGAGAGATTACCACAAGCCACTATATGCCAATAAAATGGACAACCTGGAAGAAATGGACAAATCTTAGAAAATCAGAGTCATCTGAGACTGAACCAGGAAGAAATAGAAAATATGAACAGACCAATCACAAGCACTGAAATTGAAACTGTGATTAAAAATCTTCCAACAAACAAAAGCCCAGGACCAGATGGCTTCACAGGCGAATTCTATCAAACATGTAGAGAAGAGCTAACACCTATCCTTCTCAGACTCTTCCAAAATATGGCAGGACGAACACTCCCAAACTCATTCTACGAGGCAACCATCACCCTGATAGCAAAACCAGACAAAGATGCTACAAAAAAAGAAAACTACAGACCAATATCACTGATGAACATAGATACAAAAATCCTCAATAAAATACTAGTAAACAGAATTCAACACCACATTAAAAGGATCATACACCATGATCAAGTGGGGTTTATCCCAGGAATGCAAGGATTCTTCAATATGCACAAAATCAATCAATGTGATAAACCATATTAAGAAATTGAAGGAGAAAAACCATATGATCATCTCAATAGATGCAGAGAAAGCTTGTGACAAAATTCAACACCCATTTATGATAAAAACCCTGTAGAAAGTAGACATAAAGGAAACTTACCTCAACATAATAAAGGCTATATATGAGAAACCCACAGCCAACATCATTCTCAATTGTGAAAAACTGAAACCATTTCCACTAAGATCAGGAACAACACAAGGTTGCCCACCCTCACCACTATTACTCAACATAGTTTTGGAAGTTTTAGCCATAGCAGTCAGAGAAGGAAAAGAAATAAAAGGAATCAAAATCTGAAAAGAAGTAAAACTGTCACTGTTTGCAGATTACATGATACTATACATAGAGAATCCTAAAGATGCTACCAGAAAGCTACTAGAGCTAATCAATGAATTTGGTAAAGTAGCAGGATACAAAATTAATGCACAGAAGTCTCTTGCATTCCTATACACTAATGATGAAAAATCTGAAAGAGAAATTAAGGAAACACTCCCATTTACCACTGCAACAAAAAGAATTAAATACCGAGGAATAAACCTACCTAAGGAGACAGAGACCTGTATGCAGAAAACTATAATACAGTGATGAAAGAAATTAAAGATGGTACAGACAGATGGAGAGATATACCATGTTCTTGGATTGGAAGAATCAACATTGTGAAAATGACTACCCAAGGCAATCTGCAGATTCAATGCAATCCCTATCAAACTACCAATGGCATTTTTCACAAAACTAGAACAAAAAATTTCACAATTTGTATGGAAACACAAAAGACCCAGAA